>NW_019416897.1:848802-893559 GCF_000390285.2 Anoplophora glabripennis | reverse complement strand
TGTACCTTTTGGTTCTGCAAAGTTTGGTTATGATTCTTTGGTTCAATTATAATTCCATGCTGCCACATGGCTGAGCAAAGTTTTTAAGGTTATATAGTTTTAAAATGTAATTGTAAAGCAATAGCTCAAAATTTTAAACAATTTTAGTATAAATATTTTAGGAATAGTGTTAATGAATGTTTTTAACAATAGATTTTTACGTATCGTACGGTTATGACTAATGATTCAAATGGATTTTGTTCTAAACTTGGTATTTGGAAAAAAATCAAATCTCAATTTTGTAAGTATAAGTTAGAATATTACTTGTATTTGTTACCAATGTATATTCCATTGTAGTTTCTCCTGAGGCAGCAATAATTTGTTCCGAAAGCTCGAGCAATAAAAAAGAGTACACTTCAAATTTGGCTTTGACTGCAGACCCGACTATATATATATATAAAGAATTTACCTAATAAACTTTTGGCACCATGTAAATAGATTACCTCTGAAATGAATTATAGTCTGAAATTAGATTATACAGTGTAGGAAAGTACCGATGGTCTATCAGAAGTTACGTGAGAGCGATAAAGTAAGCCATAGAAATCCATGTGATAGACAAGGATGGCTATAATGAAGCCGTCTAATAGTCAACGCCCATTTCGCCCTTCCACAAATAAGAAGTGGATCTTATTTGTAGAAGGGCGAAACGGGCTGTGACTATGAAACGCCTTCATTATAGCCATGCATCTCTATCGCATGGATTTCTATGGCTTACTTTATTGCTCTCACGTAACTTCAGATAGACCATCGGTACTTTCCTACCCTGTATATTACATAATTATAAACTTGGTGAATTTTATCCTTTAACGACCTGATTTGCTTATAATTTAGGAGTCTTGTAAATTTAAGTCTCTATCGTTTGTAATATGAACTTTCCCCATATTATTTATTGTATTTATTAGAGCTGCAGTATGTTCGTTGGTTTTGATACCTTATTATACCAGTCATTTAGTGTGTATTGAAGAAGACAATGCATTTGGTAGCAGCTTGTTAGAAAGACAAAAATGTAATTGTAAGTCTGTAATTTATTCTAAATTCTAAATAAAGGACTTATCAAAAACTACAAACTTTTATATTCTTAGAACAGATATTCGAAATTATCAGCTTTTTACATAAAAAAATATAGCACCAATTTGTATAAAGCCTCTCTCAAAGGTGAAATTGAATCATGATACTCTGCTCAACCACAATACAGATAAAAAATTAACCATAATGTACCTCTTGGATTTTATTTTATTACACTTATTGTCTTTCCCATATTTATTGTTATTTTCTGTTTGTTTGTTTAGTTAATTTTGTGACATTTGGGTGCATGTAAGTATTATTGTAATTTATGATAATATCTTCCAATGTCTATTGTGCTTTCTGCCTGTGTAAATTTATAACAAGCACTAGCTTTGATGCTGGAGTCTGTCTAATTGTTTCGACGATGACGTTTAAAAGTTGAATTCAGTACCTAAATACAATCACTGAAAAATGCTAATACTTGAAGCCATCAAATGTTCAGTATGAAAATAGAAACGTAATTTATCAGTATTTACAAATTATTTGTTAACTTCAGTTTGTTGAGCATAGTTTATTTCACCTACATGTTTCTGTACGCAATTCTTTAACTAATTAGTCAATTTAACATAAAAATTGTATCAGGCACAAAAACTAAAGTCACGAATGCTGATTAGTTACTCAAAAATAAAAATAACTCACTCATTATTAAGGGTATATCACTTTCAATACTTTTTGTTTTGTTTTTAATATCAATAAAATACATGACTTTCATTGAAGGAATGTGATATTTGGTAGATGAATGAAATTTTCATTAAAAACTTCTCGTAACGATATTTTTCAGCCAAAAACCGAGAGTAAATTTCTGACAACGATCCGCAAATAAAAGCCAAAACCGAAGTAAAAACCAGCACGCCATGGCCTAATACGATTTTGCCTAACGCTTGATATAATGGTTTGCGCTGATGGGCTTGTGATTTAATTTTAATGAAAATTATCCCTCCCTTCCGAATTACCTATCTTAATGCAATTTCCTGTAACGAGCCTAACCAACCGAAATTCCCAAAACATAACGAACCATGTCACTTGATCAAGTTAATGGGAAATAATTTATGCAGATGGTTGGATAAATACCAATTAATTCAAATAAAAATGCATCTAAACTAAAAATAAATAATTGTATGTTTTTTTAAGTGTATGTGAGGAGAAATATTTGACGACATATAGTTTTTATTTAGGCCTTATTTTACATTGATGATTTTAAACAATGTGATTGACATGTTTAGTTCCTAGAATAATAAACTAAATGTGACAACGCATCATCTAGTAAGGGAGAGACACTAACATCATCGCCATTTAATTGCTCTAGACGAATTATTAAATGGAGAAGAGCCAATATTAACATTTTCTGTCGTCGCCTTCTTCAACTCGCGCTCAAATTTGCATAGCAAGTGTTTGAACTAAATTAAAACCGTAATTCAAGACCGAAATTATTAAATTAAGAAAGACTTTGTGTATATATAACGACTGGATATTCCAATGCAAACATTTTCATAATCCGTGTGTAGCTTGGCAGAGCGCAAAATGCTTAGTTTGGAGTGTTCATTAGACTACTAAGTTTCTCGTTTTCTGTGAGGCGACTGTTTGTCTACCTGACTTACAATTTAATGTTTTATAGAAGGTGAAAAAACGTTTACAAAATATTATTTATAAAAACAAATATGTTGTATACACGCTTCCCGTTTATACAACGTTTATAAAACTGAAATGGGCAAAGATTATAAAACGACATAGTTTTTATAAAATAGTTGTATAAATGTTTTCAAACTGTTAAAAAATTGGCAAACAATAATTATAAAGTGGTTATAAGTGTTAATATCTCCATTGCCACCTTTTTTTTGAGTTTAACATATATTTTTTTAAATTTTGTAAGTGTTCCTGGAGGTCCTCATCAAGGGAACATCACATGATACCTTGGAACATAACGTTTACAGAAAACCAACATACCTAAAAGCAGAGTCACATCACCACCCAACCTAGAATCATGGCATGCTTGGAAACTAGAAACAAGGTACAGTCAATAATTTGGTACACACATCAACCCAGGCCATCTGCTAGCCAGACGATCTACAGCAGCATCTACCGATCTTCCCTTGTAGGTAATGGATATATCAAGAGAAATAATTAACAAACCGCAGAAAGACACCTAAGGATTAGGAAAAAGAAGAAGAAGAACAACGCATCTGCCATACAAGGATGCACTGACAGATAGGCCGTATCTTAAAAAAATACAAAATTTATACAATCTGTAAGACTTGAAGGAGTATAGGAATAGTTTTTTCTCAGACCAGCTGCAGGAATGATCAAATCCAAAGTCCTGGAAAAGTATTCATTGGACAAATGGAAAGACACGTCAGCAGTAGGTTAAAGCACAAGTGTCTCTTGAGGTATAACAACTAGTAAGAGAGACGATTCTAAAGATGAAGGGTTAGTACTACCTGGAATTTGAAAACAACTCATTCGCAAAAATTATGAACCACAACGACATGGGCCAACGACTACAAACTATGCACCAGAACGCCATAGATCAATGCATACAGTAGATATAAATACCAACCAAACTACTTAACCTCAAGTTTTGCAGTTTCTTCTGAAGAAGAGAGTGATATTGTTTATTCAAGTTATGTAACATGTATGCAAAAAAGACACTAAACCAAAAAAAATATCAATGGCCGTTATTTACTGTTTGGAAGTACTGTCATACCGTTAATAAGGTTGGTGTTCCGTTATCCAGACATTTGAACCCCACGCTGGGTGCCATGTAGTGGATTTACTTTATTTTTACCCTTTTTGGCACACTTAGGGTACGATGTGGTGGAACATGTTTTTTTTTCTTGTATTCTCCATCAGTAGCAGGTAGTTGCCTTAAAACTGGCAACGGTCTAACTTATTTTGCCTTTTTTCACTCTTGTACATCCCCAGGATGGCATGGTTTCTTGAGGCTCTCAACTGAGCCTGATTGCACTAAATATGTATATTTTTGTGGATACTTCGAGTATGGTTACTATATCACTGTCTTTTAGGCTTTGCGTTGTCTAGCATAGTTTTTGAGGTCTTCTGTGAGTATCTGAAATTTAGAAGCTTCTTGGAGTTTGCTGTATTCCTCCGCAGTATTGGATAATGCCTGGATGGATGGAGTACTAGAACCTGAGATGTAGGCCGGGAACAATGTTCTGTTAATAAAACTTTGAATTTATTGGAAAGTATTGATTTACAATAAATAATATTTGATTTATGAAGAGTTTTATAAAATGCTAAATTTTGTGTCGTATTACACGTCCTGATCAGGTTATATTCTTGGTTACTGAACCGCAAAGTACTAGGGTCGACGTTCGATCCCAGTCCTTGATGAATAAGTTCTGCAACGAAATCCGCTTGGACAATATTGTGTCTATCTTTGGATCTGGAACGGGTGATGGATTTGTGGTTGACGTGGTAGTGTGGTTTTATATCACTTTCCCAGCCTGAATTTCGTATTTTTCACAGAAGTTTATATTTATCCAATGCGTCGTCGGTGTCTGCTCTATCGACAACGTCCGTCTCCGGTGGTGTCATCTGCTGGGGTTCTGGTGTTTGCAGGCGGATGGGAGCTTCGTAACGAACTTCGACAGAAATTCTCGAAACATAGTCGAAAATGTTATTTTCCGCGCCCTACGCGCCCTCTGATCTCGTGGAGTGTAATTTCTGTCCTTTCGGACATGGGTTTTTACTTTGCCTGGGATTGATCCTAATTGGAGACGACTTTGTGATTCCGATTGGAAAGTTGAACGAAAATACCTACACTGCAGAATTCATACAGGCCTTGTAAACTTTGATTTTAACATAACGCACAAGTAAGCCTTACTCGCATCGTGAATTACCAACTGAAGGCCATACGCGCTTTTTGCAGCGAAAGTGTTAAGTAGATTTAGAGCAGAGTAGAGTAAAGTAGGATAAAAGAACCCAACTAAAACACAAATCCCACCTTTCGCGCGATTGGAGAGGGCATGCTTCATTATTCAAGCGCACATAGCCCGGACGGAAAGTTATCCGCCCGGGGCCGCCAGAGACGCCAAGTTATTGTCATCGAAGCGACGCCTCCAGTCACGTCGTCCGGTGAGTGACGGCGAATTTCAAATGTTTCATATTTCTCGGCTCACCGAGGATTGCCTGTGTGTCGGGAATGTATAATTGGCGTTTGAAATTGCAAAACAGACCCCGGATCGCAATCTAGACGGCGGCGGTGGCCGCCTGACACTTGTCAGACGCGCGTGATATATGAGAAAAATAAGGAATAACGCCCCGGTCCCCGAGGAGGCCGGCGCAGGTTAACTGGATACATGATTAATGATTGTTGTATTACAAGTGCTGATTATTTATGCATGTTTGTGCACGGGTTCGAATCAATCCAGTCGATTGAAATCTAGTTACGCGAACGTGGCTGGATTGAGTCGATATTCCATAAATACAGGGTGTAATTAAATAAGTGTAAAATATTTAAGGGGGTGATTCCTCATCGAAAAAAGATAGGATCTTTCATATAAAGAAACTTCATTGGAGTATCCCTTGTTAAGATACAGCCCCTTAAAGGGGGTACATAAAATTTGTTTAACATTTTTTTTCACAAGCACTAAACAAGTTACAATATTGAAATTAACCTGACATTTTCTACTACCAAAAAGACACTTAGCCAGTAATTTATTTGGTTTACCCCATGGTAGTAAGGGGTGGAAAACGCAACCCCTAAAATTTATTTCCAACGTAATTTTTTGTCTTATTATTTTTTTACCATTTAAAAAATTATTTCCGATAGCCTGTTTCATTCTAAAAAAAAATGTCTCTTGAATTTTTTGCCCAAATTAAACCAGTTCGCAGTAAAAAATTATTTTACGAACAACTACAGAGATACATCGTCATAAATGCGGACTGGATTTACTGTTATTTTGTAGTTACTACCTGCATTAAATGATTAAAGGGGAATAATCAAAACTAATTTAATAATAACAAAACATACAACATGTAGAAATCATAGTAAATGTTCAATATGTCTACCTTCAGACATTACGCATGCGTCTAGACGTCGGCGCATTGAGCCACGTATTCGCTCAAATATTCCTGGAGTCTCTCTAATTACCCTGCACGCATCGATAATGCGGTTTCTTAAGTCCTCTACATCGCGAACAGGAGTACGATAAACCAAATGCTGCAAATGGCCCCAAGTAGACAAATCCAGAGGATTGAGATCCGGGGATCGAGCGGGCCAATTCTGTGGTCCTCCTCGACCTATCCACTGATTTGCATATGTTTCAGTTAAATGCTGACGTGCTACTTGACTAAAATGGGCGGGAGCCCCATCATGCATAAAAACCATATCCCTTCTGACGCCCAAAGGAACTTCCTCCAGCAGTACGGGGGGATGCACTTTTCTTAAAAATTGAACGTATGCCTCACCATTTAATCGAGGAGGTAGAAAATGAGGCCCAATTAAATAATCCCCAATAACTCCGACCCACACCTTAAGAGAAAACTGTTCTTGATGGTTAGTTTCGACAATAGCGTGATGGTTTTCATCAGCCCATATGTGGTAATTATGAAAATTAATAATCTTGTCCCGAGAAAAACTACATTCGTCTGTGAATTCGATCGTCTTCAGAAAGTCACGATTTCTTCTAATCATTTCCAGCATCCAATTGCAAAATTCAAGACGGTTCGGAAAGTCTCGCGGTAACAGTGCCTGTACTCGTTGCAGATGGTAAGGGTATAAGAGATGTTCCTTTAAAATTCGAAATACCGTCATATGATCAACATTTAGCTGGAAAGCAATCTTTCTAGTACTGGTAGTAGGTTGTTCTTCTATCAAATTAAGTACTGCTGCCTCAAGCTGTGGTGTTCTTACTTCTCGATGGCGACCACAATCCTGCGTTCTTTTGTTGAATGAACCATATTCACGTAATCGTTGATGAAGTCAGACAAATATTCTATGTGAAGGATGCTGCCGTTGAGGATACATTTCAGCATATCTTGTAGAAGCTTCTAACCCATTCCCCTGCGACAGACCGTAAACGTAATGCATATCAGCCATTTCCTCATTTGTGTATGCCATTTTAATAACAAGTGAATTATTAAAGTAACAAATTAAGAACAGAACAATACACAATTAGTATTACTTCAATTTCAAAAATTTACAAACTGACAGCTTGATTCCAATTTAATTGTCAGTATCGCTAATGGCGGCCTACTAGATAAATTAGTTTCGTATTTTCGTTTTATGGCGATATGTATCTTGTTCGTAAAATAATTTTTTGCTGCGAACTGGTTTAATTTGGGCAAAAAATTCAAGAGACATTTTTTTTTAGAATGAAACAGGCTATCGGAAATAAATTTTTAAATGGTAAAAAAATAATAAGACAAAAAATTACGTTGGAAATAAATTTTAGGGGTTGCGTTTTCCACCCCTTACAACCATGGGGTAAACCAAATAAATTACTGGCTAAGTGTCTTTTTGGTAGTAGAAAATGTCAGGTTAATTTCAATATTGTAACTTGTTTAGTGCTTGTGAAAAAAATTGTTAAACAAATTTTATGTACCCCCTTTAAGGGGCTGTATCTTAACAAGGGATGCTCCAATGAAGTTTCTTTATATGAAAGATCCTATCTTTTTTTCGATGAGGAATCACCCCCTTAAATGTTTTACACTTATTTAGTTACACCCTGTATATCCAAGTACGTCAAATTTTAATTCAACTTTTACCAATTTTCAAACTATGATATTAATACATGTAACTTTAAGGATCATATACAGGGTGTCCAAGAAAATGTGGGAAATCTCTCGGTTGCAGATAGAACATGAAAAAATAAGATGAAAAGTTCCTATAAAAATCACTGGAAATCGGTTTTTCTTGAATAACTTTTAAAGTACTTGATATAATTTAATAAAAATTTTATGTGGTGGACACTAGTAAGGACCTCTCAAAATACTGTCCTTGAAACATATTTAACTTTTTTAGTTTACCAGGGACGGGCTAAGCTTTACAGCTTAATGCCTAAATTTTAAACACCCTGTATGATAAAGACTTTAAAATAATAAATCTGGCTAGCCTCAACCTTAGACTAAAAAAAAGATACTCTTGTTTATTGTCGATAAAATAAACCGTTTACGAGTAAAAGAATAATAAGCAAATTCATGTTTTATTTTTAATAAAAATGGCCATGATTTCTATTTTTTTTTCTCGACAATAAAGTGCGATACGAAAGTCATTCAAACAACAGGAAAGTTTCATTTTAAGATGTTTAATCCGAAAAAATACAAAATTAAAAAAACGCAGTGGTGTCCCAGGAGGCACCTTAACGAAATTATTGAAAAACTTCATAAGAGGGTTCAACATGGACTCCGTGAAGTCTGATACACTCGCGGGCACAACGCATTGAGGACTGCTGTACCCGCCACAATAATCCAACATTGTACCTTATCCCATCACAATGAAACGTGATTCTCTTTAGAAGTTCTTCCCTAGTCTCGACCGGAGTAGAATACACCAATTGTTTGAGGTGTCCCCACAGGTAAAAATTCAGAGGCGTTAGGTCGGGAGATCGACGAGGCCAGTCAATAGATCCTCCTTTACCCATCCAACAGTTTGGATAGACGTTATTCAGGTGCTCCTGCACACTGACACCCCATCGTGCATGAAGTACATGTTTCAGCGGGTTTCAATTGGTAAGTGTTCTATTAAATCTTGAAAAGCGTTCTGAAGTAACTCCAAATAAAGTTGTCCATTCAATCGTTCCGGCAATACGAATGGTCCAATAAAAAATTTGCCAATGATTCCTGCCCAGATGTTAATTGATTGGATCTGATGTTGATTATGCGAAACAATAGTGGCATGAGGATTTTCATCAGCCCATATATGTGTGTTGTGTAAATTGGTGATACCATTTTTGGTAAACCTTGCTTCATCCGTGAAAAGAATAGTACTAATGAAGATTACACTATTTCGTTGCTGATCCAATAGCCAGTTTACAAACTGCATTCTACGAGCAAAATCTTTAGGAATGTATTTTTTCCTGATGGTATGGATATAAAAGCTGTTCATGTACTATGTTTTTGATGTATTAAACTGTGCTAATAATTTTCGAGTGCTCGTTGATGGAGTGTCTTCTACAGCAATTAAATTATTTTCCTCTAATTGCGGCGTACGTACGGTTCTTCTCAGATCGGTATCAGTACTATTTTTTCCAAATTCTCCTATAAATATGAAGAAAGTCAATAATTTATATTACTTTATTAACTGGAATCGCCCACCATTCTCCCTAAGACGTTGGTCAACTCGTTGAAATGTCTTCTGGTTTGGCAGAGCACGATTAGGAAATCTGTCATGATATAACCTTTTGGGTTGTAAAGCATTGCAAGACGCAAGACCATACATGAGATGCATATCTGCATACTCAATAAACGTGTATTCCATTTTTCGAATTAATTCACAATTAATTAAATTCACCACGAAATCCACAAATCGGTAAATTATTAAAGAAGTAAAGGATCAATGTGTCAGCGATGTGACTTTGTTGCCCAGAAAAAAAAATAGATATTATGGCCCTTTTTATTAAAAATAAAACATGAATTCGTATATTATTCTTTTTCTCGTAAACGATTCATTTTATCGACAATAAACAAGAGTACCTTTTTTTAGTCTAAGGTTGAACCTACCCAGATTTATTATTTTAAAGTCTTTATCATACAGGGTGTTAAAAATTTAGGCATTAAGTTGTAAAGCTTAGCCCGCCCCTGGTAAACTAAAAAAGCTAAATATGTTTCAAGGACACTATTTTTAGAGGCCCTTACTAGTGTCCATTACATAAAATTTTTATTAAATTATATTAAGTACTTTAAAAGTTAATCAAAAAAACCGATTTCCAGCGGTGCCCTTCAGGGGACACATATCTCCGTAGGAAGGGCCTGTACGAAACAATTTTATAGAACCTTGTCATCATATTTTTTCATGTTCTATCTGCACCCGAGAGATTTCTCACATTTTCCCGGACACCCTGTATAAAAATTTTCTTGTAATTTTCAAATAAATTGTTTTTTATTTGTGTATAATAATTATACAGCCCCATAAAAAAGTGATAGGTTTAAAAGACAAGACCATGGTATTTATATGTTTTTGGGGTCGCTGAATCCGACTCCGGTGTCCGTTTGACCAGATTATCTCTGGGTTAAGGTCAAATGTAGAAAATCAATTGCCAACAGAGTAAACCTACATATCTATATGTTCTTGGGTTCGCTGAATCCGAATCCGTGGTCCGTTGTACTGTAATATGCGGATAGTTTTAAATAGGAGCAAATACGAACAATATAAATGGCAATTTTGTGTAGATCTTTTTATTAGTAGACAGTTGTTAACACAGCACAATTTTTGATATAAAAATTTGGTGGTATTAAATCATATCCAAAAGTCGTATATGGTTTAATTTCATCTTATTAAAAATTTAAGACGTTTAGGACATTTTAATTTTAACAATACGTATTTTATGTTTTTATGCGCACCTTGAAATGGAATATTCATATTTGTAAACTGCATGAAAATTTCATTAAACTAAATAAATGTTAATTATTCCATTTGGATAACTAAACACCTGACCTAATAAAATAATCTGCAGCGGTAATGGAAATTATATTTAAATAGATTCGTGCTCCCCTGTGTTCCAATTAATTTAGCGAAACGTCTATATAAAATGGAATTGCCAGGTACTCATTTTCATAAACAATGAGCTGGATAGAAACGCATAGGTTATCAGATTCAGTTTTATAAATAGCATTAAACAGACTCCTGTTTTTGTTACTTTTTTCTCAAAAACCTTACTTCATAATCAGTTATTTGAAGATTTGAAAAAATAACTAGGTGTTATTATTTGTTGTTTGGTCTAGACAACGGAACATTGAAACACATTTTTCAATTAAGAGGGCTCTATAGCAAATAGGCAAACAGCAATACATTTTTATAGATTTTATTGTAATTTACTGCTTTTGAAAAAAAGCAATTTGAGTTTCAAACTAATTCCGTTTTATAGAAAATCTGCGTTAAAATAGAGAAAAGTCTGTTATTTGTGCATTAATTCCTATTCTCCTCAATAGATATATTTACGTACAAATTACTATAAGCTTACATCTTGAAGACCTTAATGAGAAAAAGTAGAGGAGTAGAATGAGAAGTAAAGAATTTTACTGATGCCAAGGAACAAAGAATGTAACTAAGTAACAAATTTCCTTATCCCCACATTTATAAGATTTTATTGAAATTTTACCATACCTTCCCTATCTCGTTGCATATTATAACTAGGAGTCCCCCACACTCAGATTTTGTTTTATGAAAAGCCATCGAGTCAGTTCATCTATATTTCATACCCGGCAAGCATTCCCTTAGTAATGTATGGACGTTGTAAAATAGATTTAGAACGCGAGTATATCGATGGGGCGGGCCACCCCTCGTTGCATGTTTCATGTGAGCTTCGCCCCCGTTGCATGGGGTACGTATATGCAACTTGCTAATGTACACTACGACACCATATGCCCAGTCTGTAGGACCTGTCGATCCGGTGCCCTTGATGGCTTTATTTACCAGGGCAGGACTCAGGATCGTACAAATCAGAACTTTAGCGAATGTGTTTTGGTTAAAAATGAACAGCTGTTTCACATTTTGATACAAATATTTTAGTCCGCATACATGCAAATACTTCTGCATACACATTTTGTTTCATACACACCCCCAAGTCCAGAGGGTTCATATCCGAACTTCATGCTGGCCAACGTACGTGGCATTTCGTCCTACAAACCTTTCCGAAAAATTGGTATGTAAAAATTCACAAACTGACACATTCACAAGAATATAGGGAGGGGTATCATCATGCATGAAGAACATTTGAACATGGACATTGTAAAGGGAAGTTTTCCAACAAATCCATTAAGGCGTTTGTTAAAATCTCTAAATAAGCAGCACCATTTAAATATAGATTTTAGTAGGAATCTACCTATTCAAAGCAATAGTTAACACAAGGATCGTTCAATTTAAATCAAAAAGAAAGAGAAATGCGCCTTGTCTTTCTCAACTTTTATATAAATTTTCAATTTTATTTTATATACGTAAATAAGAACAATTGGACGAAAATAAGAATTTAAGGTTTGCAATCATTTTTCTAACTTATGTCGATATTGCCTAAGTCCTGTCCTGGAGGTCGTTCCCACATCGATTTGTTACATATTTTACTTAGTTTGATCCGGCTTGTTTGCTCTCGAATTATTTCAAGCATGTTTGGCAAATGGAAATATAACCTCCTAATTTCGAGTATGGGGTATTAATTATTCTCTATGAAATATAATATGCAGTAGTGAGTAGAGGAGCGGATTTTGATGAATGGTAGAATTACAGTTTATCTTTTGTGATAAATTTCATAACCAGAATTAAGGATTAAGCATTTATATTATAATATACAGGATTATTCACGGTAAGTGGCCCATTAAACGTTTTAGAGGACTCAAAGACAATATGTCTCTGAAATTTTGTTTACGGGGGTTAATTTAAAATTTTGGTTACTTTACGTTTCATTGTTTTCTTAATGAAAGGATGCTTATTTGCTCTTTTTCTTGCAGTTACTAATAGTAGTGTTCCATTGGAAGGAAATCTTATTATTATAAGTAAATATACCCCCTCTTTATTTAAAATATCCAACAAACGTGAAACAACGCATTTTTTTAATGTAATTATGAAAAAAAAATAAAAAATATTTCAATGTTCTACAAAGAACGCTATTGTAGGTAACTGGCCGAGTTTCATTCGCGTCCAATTCTTCAAATGCTGCAAAATACCAAATCATAGAAATGCAGCTAATAATGATTTATGGTGAATGTCGCATAGACATAAAATAAATTCAAAATATCTTCATTAGAATAATTAATTTGCATTTTTCTTGTCGAGAAAATACTTGACACTTGTAGAATACTGAATGGCAATGCCAATATTTGCCTTTCAAGAAACATTTGATGATATTTTAACGTAATATTATTGAGAATGTAAGTAAACCGCAAATATCCGAGAAAACTGAAACTGTAATCCCTACAATGCCTATATGGATGAAAAGTAAATTTGATTTTCTGTAAAATAATGCAGTAAAATACAGTTCCATTTGAATTTAAAAAGTTTTGTTGGTTTAAAATTTTCAAAATGTAACGTGAAAAATGGGACACTTAGTATAATATTTTTCAAGTAATTTTGATAGTGAAAGGTAGTCCATCTTATGTTCTTTGTGTATTCCGAAAAGCAAGCAAAACCTCCCAGAACGACGAAAGATATAAGGAATTTTCGAAACGCTTGCATCTGTCAAAATTTTTATAAAATGTCGATCATCTCGAAAACGGTTAGGTTTAGGTATAGGGAAGTTTTAACATTTTTGACTTATTTTTAATTTATCTTGTTGATAATGCAATAATAGGGTGTTCCATTTAAAATAACGAACGACAGCTACTTCCGGTATAACCGAAAGTGTTACGTTGATGGCATTGTTTACATTGAAGAGAACATATCTGATAACCCCCGTAAACAAAATTTCAGAGTCATATTGACTTTGGTTCTTCTGAAACGTTTAATAGGCCACTTACCGTGAAGAACCCTGTATGTGTACACATATGAATTATGATTTCTGAGAGATCTACGAGGATTTTTTTAGAAGTTCTAGGATGTACTGAGATGTACTAAGGATATATTGGGCTTTAGAAGGATTTACTGGGATACTGGGACTTTATTTGCTCAGACTGAGTGTTGGATATTGTTACAACTATTTACTATTTTTCAACAGTTTGAGCCCAAATATGAAATTTTAGATAATTTTACCTTAAAAAGGTATGATTTCTTTAGGTTGCGTTCTAATTATGCCACAGTTTATTTATAAGGAAATACTAGGATACATTTAAATACAATATGATTGAAGAAATCCACAGTAATTTCAAATTGATTATGGATTTCTCTTGAACCAGTTTAGTAATTATAGTTCCACTGTGTTTTTATAACATACCATTTTTTTCCATTTATTTCTTGCTAACTCCTTTAAAATTACTGTCATTCTCGTCTCTCGTTATTACTTCCGAAGAGGCAGAATCCTTGCTGTGGCCTCCATATAGACGCTTGTGATATTTTGTGATATACAGAGCGTTACAAATTAGTAGGTCAAGCCGTTCACCACATATTCTTTGGGTTAAAATAATGGGACCTTTCTTATGCCATTTTTCATTTTGGAGACCCACTTTCAAATTTTGATAATGATAGCTCCGGTGATTTTAGAGATATCTGTTCGAGATTTGGCACATCTTCTTATCTTAAGCTGGCACATTTTTTGTGTAATTTTGAACTAAAATATCAGAGCGCGAACGGAGAAGCGAGGGGGTTTGTAGTTCCCATGGATCCCCTCATTTTTTTTTTAGTACGCCTATAGTTTCAGAATATTTTTTTTTAGATAGAGCGTTCATTTATTTTAGTTTTATCATTCTTATAAGATTTTGATTTGGGGCTCGGTTTACGAGCTGGAATTGGAACTTTAACATTCAATATTAATGGAAACATAGGAGAAAAATTATTATTTTTATTATTATCAGTTTCAACTTGTTTATAATAAAAAAACACATTTGCGAATAAATAAAATCATGTATTTCAATAAATAACTTGAAAATTGTTGACAACCGAGTAATCCAAAATGCATCGCCTCGATAATCGAGGCGGACGGAAGATAAAATATTGAAAAATGGCTTATGGAAATGGCGGGATGGCGGAGAAACGGGCAGTTGCCCGCTAAATTATGAGATATACGAGTTGAATTATAGAAAGTGACCAGTATCCAATTTAAGTTCGGTGTGAAAGAGTCGGGGTCGAACCGGTAACGGCCCCTCGGGGACCGCACTCCATCCAATGATTCAGGCCGGGCCCCCGGGCCCGCTATCATATCGCAGTTGGGGCAGCGGCGGATGATGAATTGATAATGAATGTTAATTTGCGAAGTAACTGACGTAAGTGCGATCAAATTCATTTAGGCCGGCTTATCCGATCGTGCTGCGAGTTTACTTCGGAGTTTGGAGCTATCTGGGCCGGCTCTAATTGAATAGCTGGAAATTGCGGTCGGCGGAGATGAAAGGCCAGTTCAGGTTTTCAGGAACTTCGGCGATGTTTCTGGTCTAAATATATCGGGAGCCCGGTAATAAGTGCCGTGATTTTCGTATCAGATAAACTGTAAGAAAAAATTCATTCAATTTCACTCAATTTTACTCAATAATGTATCAATTTCTGTCCACACCCGATAGAGTGACATATTCACTCTCTTAGTACAATTTTATGAGTGAAACTATTGCAACAGAAGGTAGTAAATTTTACTCAAATGCGAGTTTCTGCTAACTATCAAGTGAGTGTCTTTTGACTCTATTCTAAGTATGTAAAACCAATTAACAGTTGATATTGTACGTTATAGATAAGTAAGTAAGTATAGGTAACAATCTAACTATCCGTTTATTTACCAAAATATCAATCGAGACTCAATATATTATTATTTTTAATTATTGTAATGAAACCACTGCATTTAAGGGCCCCATATTCTTTAAATAGTGTTTTCCACAAAGACAAATAATTTCAAACATTTAATAACTGAGTAATATAAAGCTTATCAAATAATAGGAATGTTATGTCATGCCATCTGGGTATTTTCAAAGACGCCGCAGTAAAACGAATAAACAGGTGCAAAAATCGATCAAACCATCAAGGTTTTAGGTACTACTAACTTTTTTATATATAATTCCACATGTAAATATTCTTATAACATTTACTTGCTTAGTCCTACATATAAAATTGTTTACTTTTATTTATAAGTACGTGAAAATTATTCTTAAAATGTGGGGTTAGAATAACAGCAAACGCATGTTTTACAAACGCTTTTTTTTAGTTATTATTTTATTTGAGTAAATTTAAATGGTAACAATGAATAAACAAAACATCAAGAATTTTATTTTTGTGCTTACTTTTGTTCTACACGTTTTACTTTTAAAGATTTCAGTACCTAAAAACGCCAGAAATTTCACTATTTCTCGGCCGGGAATATGGCCATCTTAAACACAATTGTCATCAAAATAATCGGATAAACGCATACTTGTCCAGTACTACACGTCATACACTACGCCAAGAGATGACCTGATGGGGACGATGGAAATAGACAAAGACAACTCACGACAACCATAGAATGGAGTGGGGTCACTCAATAATGAGGACATTTATTCCTATTTAAGTACAAGTGTACCAAATACGAGTTTATCTGGAGGTAATGGGTATCTATATTTGAGTGAAAGTATTCAGTTTTAGTTCAAATATTATCACAAATGAGTAAAATTATCAAGATGCTCAATATTGAGTGAAAATGTACTCGATAATTTCACTCAATGAATTTATTCCGTACCTTTATTGCTTCCCTTCACTCAGATTTTTTTACAGTGTACATAGAATATAGGACACAAAATTATTGTATCCATTTTTGATTTCACTTTCAAGATCATTGAAGGTCAAATCCCCTCTGGAAATTTTCAGGTTGTTGTAGCGTCAGGATAGCGCGATATCGGGAAAATGGTCTTTATAAAAGTTGTTTGGGTCATTGGGGATCACTGGTGACTTTGGATTTGATGTTCAACGTCATTTTGATAAAAGTCACTAGGATCAACTGAAAAACTATAGCTCTAGATGGGCATAATTTTATTTGCTTTTACACCAGACTTATTAAACGATAATAATAATTAAAGAAAATGAGATGAGCATAAGAAACATGTGATGTTGGACTCTTTTAGATTCAGAAGTAATTTAAAGCTAAGTGTAGGATCATAGATCGGCTAGCATGGAATAGAGATTAAAGTACTGGAAAGGAACAACTAACGTGAACTATAGAGGCAACTGTAATTTCAGGAATAAGTCACAGAAGATGATTTTGCCATTAAGTTTCCTCTAAATAAATACTCAATAATCTAATGCATTGTATTTTCCAGTCTTATATCTCTAGTGTCTTACACATGCTCTTCGTTGGCTACTTATTTACATATCTTACATCTCTAGGGTCTGGCACATTAAACCTTTGTCACTTTAATGCATTATTTTACCATGTAGTATCCATTTCGCAAGATTCATCTTAGAAAGCCCTGTATAAATCTCTGTATGTTTTTGCTTTCGCTGTTGCTAGGGATTCTTAAAAGCCTGTTAATAATACACTCATAGGCGTAGTACCATTCAAGAAAGCTATCCTGTAAAATGAATGAACCTTAAATAAGATTTTTGTAACTTTTCAATTCTATTTTACGTGAATGGTGATGTTTTACATATAATTAAACCAATCATATAATCAAATCAATCAATGTCAGTATTTAAAGCCACATTAGCATGAGTTACTTCTTTTGACACGAAACATAAATAGATGTGAGTATTGTCTGGATAAAAGTGTACCTTACTATTTTGTAACTACACAAAACACATGTATACTAAATAAAAGTGGTTCAAGGATAGAACTTTGAGGTACTCTACATGAGGCGAACACGAGATAACTCTTCTTTGTCAGTTTCTACAAACTAATTCTATTATTGATGTAACTGCATAATTTTAACTGAACTCTCCAAAAATCCAACAAAATGTAAAATAGACAACAACAGTTCATGATTAGTTTTATTAAATGCTTTAGAATAATCGAAAAACAGTGGTTTTCCCTTCTCTGTAGCCCTAATAATGTAATCGATTTTGTTAGGTAACGACATTGCACACAATATCCAGGTCTAAATCCAGATTGATGTTGTAGACGATTATTATATTTATTTAAATGTTCCAAGTATGTGACTGTCCATAACTTATTCTACAACGCATGAAATAACTGGTAAAATACTTACAGGGTATAGGTCAATATATGATCTTTCTTTAACAAGGAAATTTTACACGATACTTTGAAATTATCAGGGAACATAATCTACCAAGCACGAATTTGGTAAGAAAAAGCAATATTCCGGAACAACTTAAAATGATCATATTTAAATTAATGTGATTACGTCAGCAAATGATTTAATTTCAAAAATGTTGTGTCTAATAAATAAAGAATCAGGATAGTTATGGCGCAGCAAGAAACTTCATAATAATATACTGCCTCATCTCCCACCCGTGTATAGTCTTTCCGATCTCAACTGAAGAACCAAGAGGTTGGCAGTATGTACCAGGTTTGGTCGCTGACCGTAGCAACTCGGCATTGAAATATTTGGAAAACTTGTTCCCATATTTATTTAGCCATTTAACGTGGAGGTGGTGGAAATGCATACGCCCAGTTGAAGAATGCGCGGGCGGGCAAACGGTTTATAACACAACTGCACTGGCAATAAATCTCAGTTGTTGACAAGTGGTTGACAATTTGCCTAGCAGTGCAGTGCAGCAATGCGGAATTTGGTGTGATGCAAGTAATTTTAATTTATTGTAGACACCTTCTATTAATCATTCATATTACAACTGCGAAAGGGAGAAATAAGAGGGATATTTTATTACAATATGGCATTTTGGAGACCTTTTAAAACGAAACAAAACGAAATTTACCATCAATATAATATAATTGTTGGACATAAATAATTAAAATATGTTGTTAGACAAAAAAACATATAATATACATTTTCTACACATTATATATAAATTATTATAATTTTTTACCTTTAGCAGAAAACTTTTTTAGAGACGCATGAAACTCAATAAATTTTATTGCTAGGCGTTTTCATACATGTTCAAATGACTTCTGAACGACTATAATAATCCAACCTGTGTAATGGGAAACCAAGAATCAACTTTTCCTTTTGTTGATCGACTAATACCGCTGTTCTGTAATATGTACTATTACCGTTATTATTACCGTCATTATTGCCGCCTCTTCCCGCAGTGACAATCAAAACCGCACGTGCACACCAGGCAACACAGACAGTACACAATCGCTCTAATTGCCGCATACGTCAATATCGCACGGCCGTTAGTCATACACAGACGTGGTTTTGATGCAATTGGCAATTGGGCCTCGTTCAATAAGATTATCGTTGCTATTAATTGAGTGTGATGGGTGGGCCCGTAGGGGCAGCCATAAACTACACAGTTGACCCCTTAACTGTGCACTGTGTAATGCGGCTCGTCATAAAAGTGTCGGATATACCGCTGATACATTGCTCTGTACTACGTTACATGTGGTATTGGAGATACATTGGCACACTGTAGTTAGGCAGGACTTACATTGTTTATTCAAGTGGTTTGTCAAATTCTTACTACATTTTAAACCATCTATTTATTTTTTAAACTTCCTTAATCATAAGAATAAATGTTGCCTAAGTACGATAACCGACAATAATTCTAGAAAAATACTATACAGGGTGTTTCTGGAATAATTAAGCAATTGTTAGCCTAAATGCTTCTGTTCTGTTCGAGAAAATTAACCATAAATGTAAGCCGACCCTGTGCACCTTGTGCACGTGCACAGCCGAATGCTTCGGACTCGCTACATACGTGAAGCGCTTCTCTAATTGGCTGACGTTCTACATGACTTCCACAACCAAGCAAATCTGGTGTTAATGTATAGATAATAAGACTTATCGCTTGTATTCGGTCCGTTACCGTAAAGACGACAACCTAATAGTAGAATAATGCAAAAAACAGTTCAAAGGTTACGGGATACCGGGATGTCCACTTGACATAAGAAGGAAACATCATAAACGTCGTTGAGAAAGATCCGAGTCGCAGTACTAGCGACATTGGCCAAGAAGTGGGTGTGTCTAACTGTACCGTGTGACGTGTACTACGGAAGCAATTATTACACCCCTGTAAAGGGCTATAAAGGTTAAATAACAATGATTTTCAGCCCGGTGTAGATAAAAACTTTGCTTTTCTAAACTTGTTGTTTAATATACGATTTTACCACATCTAATTCATTACTGCATACAGACAAAAATCGGATGTTAAGTTTTCCACTGAAATATAGAATTATATTATTGTGATACATATAATTTTTTTTGTTAGCCGGCAAATGGCTCTCAAAAAATAAAATTTACAACATTGACATCATTTTTAATTTATCATTTGTTAAAATGACATTTAAAAACAACTAATTCCATTCATTTTCCATGTGTTTCGCGTCTTTAAGAGGTTCCATGGGACGTTTGAGGATTTCCTGCGAAGATTATGCACGGTTAGCAGCTCCAAGTTAATATTTCACCATTACATCAGCCTGTCTCGCCCCTGCGAGCATATTAATTAGAATTCCACCTGTCGTTGTTCTAAGATTCCTGCGCCTAATTGGGTGACGAAGCTGTCGAGATGGCGCTCTGCATATCTCTGCATGTTAATCAGTTTATTAAGTTAACTGTAATCGCATTCCGCTCCAGTGGATTTGCTAATCAGATCCAGGCATTTAGTTTTAATACCGCTTTAAATAATCTACATCCGAGGAAGGGTGGTTCCCTGATTTAACGTTGGGTTTAATAAATCCACTTTCATATATGTATGTTGTTAGAAAGACTAAGAATAAAATAATATTATTTGCAATAAGAATATAAGCTACTAAATTAATTCAGTAGTTGAAATATATTGTAACGAATTGGAAATGTACACAAAGAATCACGAATGAAAAATTACCTGACCGAACTTTGGATCATATATAAAAATTAAATATTATAACAAGCAACAATAAAATAGTATAAAATTGTTAATATAAAGATTCTGAATATAAAATAAGTAACAATTAAGGATATCACAGTATAAAATTGATAATTTTAAATTTAATTCACAACTACAAAATAAAATTTTCAGAAGAATGCATGACATCGACACTTGTTAGCACTCAGTACATTGAGAAAACAGAAATTAAACCTAGAGTGATATATATCAAATAAAAGCCAAATATCTATAGATGAATCTGGTATACATATCATGGGAAGACGAATAACTGTATAGAAGATATATCAATGGAACTCAAGTCATAGTATGAAAATTTTATCAATTGTCAAATTAAAATATAATTTTTCACAAATGTCAAAACTAAAGTTGGCTTTACAAGTACATGGAGATGACCTATAAAAAAACATAAAATAAGGAATATTTTAATAATTAGTGATAAAATTGTATGTTATATTAAAAGGACATTTGTAAAAAAATGTATTAGTTATCAGGAGTGTAGTAAAAAGTGTTGTTAAAAAAGGACATCCAAGGACTGGAAATTCTGTGAAGGGACCTTAAGAAAAATTAAAACCAGAAAATTCTAGAAAGGATGAGAAACAAAAGTTTGTTGATTGGTTACGGCTTGGGTTTTAGAGAATGCAGAGAGTAAAGAAGCAGCTCCACGAAATTTAAATTTGTTAAAGAAAGAATAGTCAATTGTGAGGAGTCCAGAGAGGTTTCCAGTGGCCCCATAAATGGTATGCTGAACATCCACGCAGTTTCCAACAAGGAAAAATGTAAGCTAGGGAAAATCAGGTACCTAAAATAAAATTTAAAGTGCACTAGAAACAAAACATATAGCTATAACCTATAAATGATATTTTTCTATCGCATCAAACCTTAGTTAAAAGATGCAGAATAAACCTTAGAACTTACCTGACTAAAAATAAATCAAGCCCAACAATCCTATTGCTAGAATCTACACAAAATCCTCGAGATCGATCCAAATTATCAATAATCAACGGCCATATTGTAATTAGAGTAGAATTTTATGTCAAAAAGAGATTATGTCCTGTAAGATAGGCAAAATACAATACAAATAGATGTGTTAAAAATTGACTAGTTTAAAGTAATTGCTAATAGAGTTAAATTTTGTTTTATAAAAACAATGTTTGTATTGTATTTGATTGTACTAAATTAGATAAGACTACAAAATTAATAAAATTTATTTACACAAACAATTTTGACAAAATTATATATTTCATAACAATATATCATGCACTAGATTAAGAACGATTTTGATTTATTCTAATGAATTAGAAACTATTCCCTAGTACCTTTCCTAAATGTAGTCATTCCTGGTGAGACCTTTGCGCTTGTAGACTGACACTTACCCACTAAAGGTTGCTTTCCTTGCAGGACCAAACGGAATCGACTGCAATTTTGAAAATAAAAGAGAGCATGCAAAATTAATAACCAATTTGGTCCATTCTAATGAATTAGAAGCTAATCCCTAGTACCTTTTCTAAATGTAGTCATTCCTGGTGAGACCCTTGCGCTTGTAGACTGACACTTACCCACTAAAGGTCACTTTCCTTGCAGGACCAAACGGAATCGGCTGCAATTTTGAAAATAAAAGAGATCATGCAAAAGGATGCTAAGAAGTTTGGGAAAGACTTTTACCACTCTGAGTATTTTATGCAATAACTCCCCTCCCTCGCCTCTTGGGCTGGTGGAGGCCTCTTCCTCCTTCTAACCTATACTAACACGAGCGATGGTGAGCTCAATACTCACCTCTTGTCTGCGTCAACCGACTTCACAATTAAAATAGGTTCAAAATGTCACACAAATGATCAAAATTTTGATTCAAACTTTTGTAATTATTATTATTTTTAATTATTTTGTAAATGTCATTGATAAATAAAGAAATGAGTAACGGGCCCAAACGAGAGCCCTGTGGTATCCCTGATGTAATTCAATAATAATCCCAACTAATAGCATAAACTTTTTTTATTATGATTTTATAAGTGTTTTATTCCGTATGTTTATGTCTGTATTGAAATTAACTGATCAGCTCACCTAGGGGAGAACCTATAACACTCAGATTCGGGCACTAATTAATACAGACGAAAATTTAACAACTCCGTCAACTTCATTATTCAATAATGCATTATCCCCAATATTTCATCCGCTTTATTAATATTCCATACAACTTGACAGTTACGTAGACGTTATAAATCCACCCACAGGCGTCCTGTCAAACAATCGCTGCGAAAATGGCTGATTTTTCTCACCAGCCGCTCGCCGGTAATAAATGATGAGCCCCGAGCCGCCTAATGTATTCCGAATTATCCGAATTAGCGGCTTCCCTTACGTTTGGACGGCCCTGAATGTTTTAAAGAGCCTGACGCGTATGGTTTTCAAGTTTTATGAAGCCCAAATTGAATTAAGATTGGGGGATGCGGGAGTAAATACTTTATTTAAAAAAATAACGATTTTTCTTGTATTACTTTCCAGTCTTTTCCATACCATTATTTGTTTGGGAATTTTGTTAAACCCCTAAAGCATTTATTTTTATTTAGGTTAGTTATTTCAATATTAAATAATTGAATAACTAATAATTATACGGGAATATCTTTCTACAGACATTGCACTAGTAACGTAAAAGATTTAGACCTTTAAACTTTCACAGTAATTTCTGCATTCAGTATTTATGAAATAACGCTAATAATTCCCCATTTCAATTATCAGAACTGTATATACATACAGGGTAGCCCATCGAAAACGTACCGCAAGGCATTACAGGGTGGTAATGAACTTTTCGGCAAAATCCAAAAACAGGTCAAATTTGTTTCTGAGGGTGACAACTTTTGGCGCAAAAAGTATACCAAAACCTTCAACCCCCTAAGTGGGGGTGCTATCCCCTAAATTTTTTTAAATGGGAATTGGGGTCAAGTGGGGGGTCATTAGAAAGGGCTTTTAATTCTCTATACATCGATTCTTACTTTTTGAAAATCGATCCATTATTTTAGAAAATATGCAGCTTTGAAAATACGAACAATATTTTTGACGAGAAATGCGAAAATCGATTTAATTTTACTTCAAAACTTACGGTATTAGTCAAGTAAATGCTGAAAATGTTGTCCGCCANCCATCCATATCATTATACTCCGGTTCAGCAGTTATTGCCTCAAGATTTACCAGCTCGCCTACAATTTGCTCAGTTTGTACAAAATATGCAAATGGAAAACCCAGATTTCCTCAATAGGATTCTATTTACCGATGAGGCGACATTTACTAGACGGGGAGTTTTCAATTGGAAGAACAATCATTTGTGGGATTCCGAAAATCCGCATGCTGTAAAAGAAAAACATTTTCAGCATGAGTTTAAGGTGAATATTTGGTGTGGTTTAATTTCTGGTTTTTTCATAGGACCTTTTGAATTATCACCCAATCTAACTGGACCTCATTATTTAAACTTTCTTCAACATAATTTAAACGAGCTTCTAGATGATGTACCACTCGCTTTAAGAGAAAGTATGTGGTTTATGCACGACGGTGCGCCACCACATTTTGCCTTGCCGGTACGCCAGTATTTAAATGAACATTTTCCTCATCGGTGGATTGGCCGTGGGAGTGAATTTTGTTGGCCACCGAGAAGTCCAGACTTAAACCCTCTGGACTTCTCAGTATGGTCAAACTTGAAGGATGTGGTGTATCGTGAAGAAATTAATTCTGTTGAGGAGTTGCGGCAGAAAATACAAGTAGCCGCGAATGCATTTAAAAATAATAGGGATATTTTGTTTAATATTCAGAGACATTTAGGAGAGTGTATAGTAAAATATATTCAGGTAGGTGGTGGACACTTCCAGCATTTGATTTAAGGTTTGTTATTAATACTATTATAAATAATTGAGAATAAAAAATCACCACAAAATACATACATTGAAACTTTTAAATGCAAATAACTTAGAAACTGATAAAGTTAGGCGACCTAAACAAGAGTACATTTTTTATGTGTAATTGAACGTTATGTTTGCGAAACTAGCACCCTCTAAGAGCAACGTCAAAATAAGCTTCAAATTCGTAATTCTCACACCAAAAAACCCAGTACTACCAATTTTCAGAGTCATGCTATTAAAACTGACTCAATTATTGAGAAATTTCAAAATAAAATTTAAACCTTGAACACCCTGTATTTCTGAAACCAGCGACATTCGTATAAGGCATGATGAGCCCAAACATAATATTTTGGTGCGTGTCTAGTATCTCCAGCTTATTGTTGACCCATTCTTTCTGACTCACCCTGTATATAATGTTATGATATTGTTATGATGTGTTGCAATAAATATTTGTGAAATGAAGAATATAATTTAGCATATAGAATAAGTTTTTATACAAAAAAATGCAAAATCGCTACATGATAAAATCCATATGTCAAAATAAAGTTAATGTAAAATTTTCAATTAAATAGTTTAATAAATGCAATAATACATTCTAGGAAATTAAAATGTATCTCCTAATATAATTTTGTAAAGATATTCATCATATAGAAGCATTGAGTTAGGGTAATTTAAACAATCAAGATTTTGACAGATAGATTTATCGGAGAACAATTTATCGTTGCACTTATAAATAAAAACCTTGTAATTAACTAAGACTATAATTAAAGTTCAGCATACCTTTAGTCTATATTTATGAGTGGAATCAAAATTAAAGTTCTGTATATAACTCTGATAGCGATTTTCGAAATGTCAAATCCATGACTTGACATTATGTAAAATTTATTGTATAAATGATACTCCTCATGTGTAAAATGACTTGTATTGTGTTAAAAAGACTGTCTGTTCATCCAAGACTGTATTTGCATTCTAATGTACATTCCAAATAGTGTAAAAACAGTACTAGATGTCAAGGAACGATGAATCTGAAATATTTTCACTATTAGTCAATTTGTATATCATAAAACTGTCTAAAATAGTGAAATTAACGTAAGATAAGTGTTAAGAAACAAGACTAGTGGCATAGAATAAAGCCTAATAACGTAATTTGCCCAAATTTCAATAAATTAGAAAAATTTTATAATAACATCAAAAGTGAACGTAATAAGATTTGGGTATGTAAATTTTCAGAAAAGTGTGTAGAATTCAAATATATCAGTGTCATGCTACAAAAGACATACATAAAGGACAATTTCAAAGTAAAAATTGCATAAAATCTCAAATTGACGTTTCCATAACAACAAACTCTTTTGTTATTCATTTATAAAAATTGTTACGGCTTCTAGGTAGCCAGTCTTCCATAATACGTCGAACAGTTAACATCGTTCAGTTTTCCTGAAAAAAAACAAAAGATAGTCAAAAGTTTAAGTAATTACCAGATCTCAAGTCAGCTACTGATAGTTTGATAACTGTCAAAAGTGTAAAAATTTCCATCAGTCATAATTTTCCCAACTGTACAAACGTTCACTGAAGTTTATGTAATGGGAATTAAGTAGTGTATTTAACCAAAAGTGTATGGAATAAATTTCCAACGAATAATAATGGAGTGCTACGAGAATGTGCACCGACAATCTACCATTGGAAGTATAAGTACGTGGTATAAAATTTGTGTATCCAGACCAACCATAAACAACAACAATCCAGAACGAGGTCATCACATCTAGAAGACGGATATATAGGACCAACGTTGCATCCATGCGAAATGTGAGCAATACGTAATTGGCCAATTTAAAAATTTCAACAAACTCAAATATTAATCGTACGAATTCGTAATTTCATTTAACATAACAAAAGTCGACTATAAAATTTTCATCTCTAAATTAAAATAGAATAAAGTAGATATAACAGTATGAAATTTTGTTAACTGTCATAAATTTGATATGTGTAATATATTTGTTAATTTGTGTTTAAAACAAGTAATTTTTATTTGATACAAATATTAAAATAATACCCTAAGAGAGAGAGAGAGAGAGAGCGAGCTAGATCTCAATATTATAAGACCAGATCTTATTGACGCCTGGGCAAAATTAAAAATTTTCAAAATTAAAATCAAAATTACATCATTATGTTCTATTCAATACAACAACTACAACTAATATAAAAACATAACAATAAATATTCTAAATTTATTATTTATTCATGGAGAGTGTCACAAGATAATAAATAGGGCTTGCAGGGTATTTAATCATATAAATTAATTTTACGGAACGTATGCTTGTGTTGTCGTGCTCAAAGAATACACCATCGAGAAGTACCGTCGACTTCAGCCATCAAACAATCGCGACATACTCCACCGACCTTATAGACTCCCGCCCCAGGAGATCGGAAAGCCCTTGTTTATACCAGGAGATTAATGGCAGTGTCGCCGCTCCACCCCAGATCCGCTGTACCGCTCACTATCGTTTTAGTTTTCCTCATCCAGAGTTCGTTTCAATTTTAATCGCGCTGTATTTTATGCTAAGCAACTAATTATTTCGGGGCACGCGAGAGACTTCGGCATCCCCAGATCGCTTAGAGCGCAAATGGCGTTTTAGTTTGGAATTTCGGGCGAATTCGAAGGGTTGGGTTGGCAGTTTAAAATGAGCGTGATTGTAATCGTACGTGGTTAAAAACAGCTAAAAGTTTCATGTGGGTATGTATAGGGAATTTTAGGGTAAAGGGAACGTCCAAAAATTTATTCTGTTTTTTTTTATCAGATTATACTTGATGTACGGGGTGGTTCAAATTGGTCGGTCTTCAAG
Organism: Anoplophora glabripennis; assembly: GCF_000390285.2. NCBI lineage: Eukaryota > Metazoa > Arthropoda > Insecta > Coleoptera > Cerambycidae > Anoplophora > Anoplophora glabripennis. The sequence continues at coordinate 866,020 of NW_019416897.1, read as the reverse complement.
AGTTATTGCGAGTCTGTCATAGATAGAGCAAATCTGACACACAAGTCCAGAGATCTTTTTTCGAGAAAATAACAATAGCGCAAACCGCATCTCTCTATCTATTACCGTTTTCGAGATACAAGGCGTTTGTTGTTTTTAGGCTAAACCGATTGGTGCCCTTTTCTCGTTTTGTTTTCACGGTATTTTAAACCGGTTAGAACATTACATAGGAACTTTTTTGAGATACATTCGATTGCATAAAAATAAATGTGATAATATTTTTAGTTCCTATGACCACAACTTGTGTTTTTATTATTATGTTTTAATGTTTGAGTGAATATTTGAATAGTTGAAACTTTGATTCGGCGCCTTTATATCATTGTGCTTTTTTGAAAATTTCGTGTACTTACTATTGGTGATAGACTCAAATTCAAGGTTCCTATTGATCTGGTTAATAACTTGCTTACACTGATTTTTAAATGAATGATATAATTATTTAACGCTTTGAATTCAAAATTTGAAAGTTTAGATTGGCCAAAGTATGTCGACAACTTACGAAGCGTTGTGTTGTAACGTTGGTTGTCTGTCCTACATGGGGTTACGCTGGACACTTTACATAAACATTATCATTTTCAGTATTGTGAAAATTAAATTTTAAAATCTTCAAACATTATTTTCTTGAAATTTTTGTTATGTAACACCATAATTTTTCATGATCTGTGTATGTAGAATGACACGCTCTTTCAAATGGCATGGTCAAAATTGGGGGTGGCTATTTAAAAAAATTGTCGATGACGTCATATCTCGAATAACGATGACGTCACAAATATGGGTCGTATGTCAAAAAGTGCCTTTTTTAAAAACAAAATCGACGTGCCAGGGGATTTTTCGAAAACTTCTCAATTTAAAAAATAACGAATTTATTCGTTACTTTTCGAAAGCACTGTATATAAAAAATAATAAAAACCTTAGAAACTGTTAGAAGATATCATCAATTATATCCAGAAAGACACCAGCCTCATCTAACGGTATTTTTGATGGAGAAGTGTGGAGAAACCTAGACGCAAGTGTACTTACGGTTTATTTGTTTTCAGAGATTATTTTTTTCAAATTACATAATTAAATGTAGGTATCAAGTAAGACGGGAATCCTTTAAGGAAATAAATGTCTTGGTACAAGTTAATAAATCTTGAGGGTTCAACGAAGGTAATCGCAAGAGAATGTGTTACTTCACGGACAATCGTTAAAATAATTTTGAAAAAATATAAGTACCATGATTATAAATTCAAACCAGTACAAAAACTACATCCAGGAGATGGGGAACGAAGAATGGAATTTTATAGATGGTTTCAGGGAAAGATAACAGAAGATAAATTGTTCGCCAGGAAAATTATTTGGAGCGATGATACTACGTTCACAAATAACGGTATTTTTAATAGAAAAATAAGCATTATTATGCCATAGAAAATTCAAATTTGACTAGCCACCAAATTAAATTTTCCTTTAACGTTTGTTGTGGAATATTAAATGACCGTATAATAGGACGTTTCTTATTGATGATAACCTTACTTCTCAGAAGTATTTAGATATTTTAAAGATAAAAATGGAGGATGCATTGGATAATTTTCCCTTACATTACATTAGAAATTTAGAACTGTTTCAGCAAGATGGCACAGGGCTTCATATTTCTGCAATGGTGTCCCAATATTTAAATCGACGTTTTCCAAATAATTGGATTGGCACTCATGGACCTGTCCCTTGGTCTCCACGGTCTCCATGCCATAACCCTTTAGATTTTTTTCTGTGGGGTTGTCTAAAAGATAAAATTTATTACAATCCCTGTGAAAATATAGAAGACTTACGCGAAAGAGTTTTTGCTGCTTTTAGGTCTATTTCACCACAAAGTATTCAAAATGCTATAGACAAAATTATATTGAGGACTGACCTTTATCTGCACGAGAATAGATTGAAGTATTTATGTAGGATTTGTAGAATATTTGTGTATTTTGTTTTATTGGGTATTGATTTTTGTTTTACGTCAAGAACAACTAGATTTTATTAATTTTTTCTTCAAATAAAATAGTAGTGTCACACATTGACGTGTTTGTAATTTTATCCTCTATCTGTTACTGTCAAGATCCAATGTGGCACCCATACGAAAAAAAAAAACAATTGAATGTCGCATAACTGAAACTAGTGTCCGTAGAAATTTTCTTTCGGTGAAAATGGATTCCTCGTATCTTCTTATATAGCTTACGATTTCGAAGATGAAAATGGTTTGCCATAAAAAACGGATCACCCTGTATGGGACAACCTGTATTTTATTTCAAAAACGGAAAGAGGACTAAAAATGCATTTCAAAAATATATAATTTACTTATTATTTTTTGTGTAGATTTGCGGAAAATATAAAATTTTCAAAATATCAACGATATGTAAGCTTTCTCACTGAGAAAGCTTTGAAAACAAACAATTTTGAAGTTTAACATTATTAGAAGCGTATTAACACAAATAAAAAATGGTTCTTTACTCAAATTAAGTCAAATGTAATTTAATAAAATCTTTAATCTACTGATTTTCACTGATTTTTTTTAAGAGAAAATTCAATTGTTTTAGGGACTAAGTTCAGGAACCTACATAGTACAGCTTCCTTAAAGTCAGTATTTTATCCATAGCAGGATAAACATATACTGCTTTTAAACGGAATATTTTATTTTCCATTATTATTATTCGTGCCGATTAATTAAAACGACCGACTTTCGATTTCTAAAACTCCCATTAGCGTGAACGGAACGACCGAACCGCATAATCCGGTGATCTTTGACAATTACGGTGGTTCAAAAGAGAATTATTATCGGACAAGTGTTTGTTTAGGCTTGTTTGCGTTACGGTGGAAAGATTAAAATGAAACCAAGCAGAAGACATAAATAAATACTGGGCAAACATGAGTCAGGCACAATGCGATTACTGGACCAAAGAATTAGGTATCGGGTTGCGTTGGTTGTGTTTGCCGCCCGGCCCCTTCAGCTGGAGGCCTTAATGGGATCGGAAAGACTGCGCTGAAAAATAGTTTGTGAAAGAAATCCTGCTTTACAATTTTCTTTAGAAAATTTAAGAACGTAAGAATCATTTCCATAAGCGAAAGTTTGTATAAAATGTTAAATCGACATAAAATACTTGTAAGAGGAAAGCATTATTACTTTGTTATTTCTTATGCTTCATCAAGATAATGTTAAAATAGAGAAAAGATAACATTTCTACTGAATGATTCAGAATTAAGGTAAAGTTAGGTTAGGGTATGTTAAATAATTGAAAATACGTTCTATTGAAACTAACTTCAGATATTTCATGTCAATTGAGATTTACAATGCAACACTAGATGCACCTGTCTAAGGTGTTTATGAAACTAAAAATATTATTCGTACAGTTGTTGAGTAAGTTATAGGTTACAACGAAAAATAAAGAATAATATGTTTGATGATGGGACGGGATGGAATGAGTTGAGATGAGTAGAATTAAATAACGTTAAATTTTTATAAATATAAATCGTTATTTCTTTATATTTTTTCCTTATTTCCTTGGAATTTTTAAAAGATACGTATTCTGTAAAAAAATTCTTCCAATAAAGCAAAAAAAGTGAAATATGACAAAATAGTTGCTGAATTAACTGCTTCTTGGTGTATAACATTTTATCTGCTCCCACAGTTCTATATGGTTCATGAAATATAGGTTTTATTTGTTGACATTCCTTAATCAATTAATTTTGAGATTATTCGAAATCTTGCAAAGTCGCCTTGGTTGTTTAGATTTTGTCGTTTCTAAGGTGTTTATAAACAAAGCTACATAAAAGTTGCAATTTTGCTGGTTTTGAATTATTATTTCTAAATTAGTGATTTTCAAATAGAAGGTGCAGCAAATGCTGCCTGCGAATTTATATTGCCCGAGAAGTCGAAAGTGCGCTGCAGAGGAGCATATAGAAATTTCAAAGAATGGTGCCAGAACAAAAATACTGGTGTTTCAGAAATGTCACTGCTAGCATATTTCATGGAGAAGTCAAGAACATTAAAATCACCGGCGAGTTTGTGGAGTGAATACTCAATGATCAAGTCAACTATTTTCATAGAGGAGAATGTGGATATATCAAAATACCCCATTGTGAGAGCATTTTTGAAACGTAAGAATGACGGGTATACACCTAGAAAGTCAAACGTTTTTCAAAGAGAACAAGTCAACGATTTTTTCGTTCAGGCACTCGATAACACATACTTGCTAATGAAGGTAGTGGCAGTCTTAGGCATTCTAAAAATTGGATGTCACGTACGTTTACAATTACTTCTCGTCTGGGTTCCCTTTCTCACCTAGAAATTCTCAAGAAATATATCAAGATTAGATTGGAAATTAAAACTGAAATTTCACCCTTTTTTATGTGCTATCAATCAAGGTATATGTTACAACTAACCAGTCGGTCACAATACCCTTTCTATGATTCCTAATAGGATTGCACAGTTTTTGAAACTAGAACATCCTGAAACATATACAGGCCATTCATTCCGAAGAACATCGGCAACGTTACGGGCTAATATAGGAGTTGATGTATAAGCAATTAAGAAACATGTTGGAAATCAGCCACAATTGCAGAAAGTTATGTTGCTGATAGTTTAAGTAACAAAAATTAAATAGCCAACAGAATTCTTTACAATGACACTTCAACTCCAGATTCTAGTAGTACGTAACATGCTGTTTTAATGGATCAGTCAGATAATATTGAGCGTCCGGTGACTGAAATGGAGCGGTCAAATCATTTTGAGAAGGATGTGACAATTAATAAACGCGAAGGGAATAATTATTCAGATTTTATAAATGTTATTAAATGTCATAACTGTACGATTACTATAAATATTCATTCATAATAATTAATAAAATGTAATTTTCATCAAATATTTATATTTATTTGTTCATAAAATATGCATTTATAACTCGAAATCGCTTTTTTCCCTAGGGAGGTAAGTTACCTCACTTACCTCCCGTTGTCCATAGCACCTTCCAAACAATATATTAATAGTCTATTTACTATAGTGGCGGATAAAAAGATTTATAGGTATTATTCAGTCAGAAGTTGAATTTATATGAATATTTTTAATTTATAAATGTTTAATGTTTAATTTACGGCGGATTAATACCGACAATGTGTATATTTTGTGACGGCATTGTACTCGTCTCGAGAAGATTCCTAAAATAATAAAAAATTATTAAAATAGATCCAGAGGTTCCTGAGATATAGAGACCGCACCGAATTTGAAATGTGCAAGTAAAAAACCTCGAGCGCGACCGAGAGCAGAGTTCACGCGCATGTGCGCACTCAGTGCTCTTTCTCCCGTATGCAGGCCGATTATTAACATTAACTTTTACTGCTACTAGCGCGTTTATTACATGAACTATCAATGTAAAATATTTGAAAATAAAAGTTTAACCCTTTTTTTAATTGTCTTTAAAATTCCGGTTAATTGACAATTAACGTTATAAAAAAAACTCTTGGGAACAAGGAGGCGTAGGTAATTTCTCTTTTATTTAAATTGTAGTAAAAATAAGCCTAATTTAATGGAAAAAGAGCGAATTCCCGAGCGGCTTTTGCCTGACTCTGGGACATTTTGTTGAAAACGTCCTATTTTGTTAGTTGTAAAGGGCCATTTTATTTCAACACTGTGAATTAGTAATTAAACAATTAGTTGCAAAAAACGAAAGACATTAATTAACAAATACCTGAACAGTTCCACGGTCAATCGAATTGGCCTTTGGCACACATGTTGGTGTTTGAATTGACCGTCTTTTCCGTAAATTTCATCAACATTCATCGCTTTTGAAATTCACAAATTGAATGAATTGATAGATTGACAAAGCACCGATTGTTTTCATTTGCCCAAAATGGGGTGTGAATTTTGTCCTGTTTATATAAAAACACATACTTAGAATATGTAAAAACTAATTGATTGCTTAAAAATGTACCGAAACCTCAAGATTATGTTTCAAGGTTGGCATCTGGGAATTTATTTCAAAATGGAGGCTGATCTGGGCACTTTATCAATATCTAGGAACCTTAGCTCCGACGCGAGCGTCTTTTGTTAGAAAATGGACACTAGATCTTCTCATATTTGAGCGATCGGAATGGCAGAATTATCTCACACATTTAAAATGGCCCCTTAAAAAATCTCTTACGTAGCGGCCCGCTCCAGCCGATCCATCATCCCCGGTAATGAGGATGAAGGGCAGTAACGAGACTCCCGAGCTCTCGATCACTCTAATTGAAATCGGATCCGCGACCCGGGCGTAATGAGCGTCTGCGGGCGCCGCGACGCTCTTGGCCTACCTCGGAGGCGCTTCTTAAGATGGCCCCTTGGAGGATATTATCCTGCGCTCGGCTCTGGGCCTACTTAAATACACAACTCGTTTAGTGCCATCGATTTTTAATTAATTATTCAAATGACGACTTAGTTGAATAATTACCCGCGACTCAAACTGCAATTAGTTTACGTTGTACTCGGAAAAGTTTAAGGCAGACGATAATCAAATACGATTTAGGGCCGAAAGTAGGAAGATAATTCTACTCTTGAGTGATCTGGATAGGATCTACGTTCCAAATGTTCCAAATTATTATGTTATATTTTTTTACAGCAGAACTGTTTTAGTAGAAAGTAGTTTAAAAATTGTCACGACATGTCATGACATGTTGTAAATCGGAAATAGTTCGACATGACTGTTACAAATCGATATGTCTACATTTATGCAAATTCAGTTTTGATGTAAATAAAGATCTTGATCCACCAATTGAGGTTTTGGTTGCAGGTTATTCCTATTCTCAACATTTTCTGATTGTTCAAAATATATATTTTTTACTTAATTTGATCTGGGAGTTATTCGCAGTTCCGACACAGTGGAGTTTTGTTTTGTTCGAAAACGATATAATATTTTCTATTTGTTTTGAAACTCAAATGTACAACAAATATTTTATTTTCTCAACAAAAACAAAGAAGCTTCTATGCCAATCTAATGCTGTAATGAACTTACAGATTATGTTAATTTAAAACATTAACAAAAGGTAATAAAAATATAGTATCTGCAGCATAATACAAAAAAATCAATCATCAGAGTAGTGGTTCGAAACATTGTGGACTGGTTACGCTTTATTATAGTAGTCTCCAATCCACTGCATACAGGCAGCACAACTTAACCCATCTGGACCTCTGTATGTAAGATACAGACATTTGCTTACTGCATGATTGTCACCACCACCTTGTTTTGAAGTAGACAGCTTGGTATAAGAATGATCTAGATTTGAAGTTAAAGAAGTATATGTTTATGTTTATACCACATTGCTGGCAATATTTACAAAAAAGACAATAGTACATCGTCTTCGTCAGCTGAATTTTAGTTTTCATGGAACTCTTGAATTACCCTCAGCAGCAGATAGTAAGTTCATTTGTTGCCCAGGTCTTTATTTGGTTTCTTACCTTTTTTTCTTGTAATAGACCCTTTGTGTCTGATGTCCAGTTGTTCTGAATTATGACCTTTTGAATTTAGGAAATTCCTATAAAAGTTGAAGGAATTCCCTTAATGGGCTATTATATATGAGCCATTCACAGCGATAAATAAATTTGAGACGAAACCAAAATTTTGTATTTTGAGATATTCACCTAAAATAAATAGAGAAACTACTGAGAATAGAAAATGAAGGATAAAATTTAGACATAGAATAAGTTTGTAGCATAATAAGACAAAATCGTTAAATGAAATAAAACAATCTGTTAAAATAATGCAAATAATTTAATTTATGAACTAAATAGATTGAAAGATGCACCAATATATCATAGAAAAATTAGAAGTACAACAAAGTACACTTCTGTAAAGTCATACGTCATATTGGAATTTCCTTTTATAAACACTTGTTTACCTTATTCGCTATTAGCTTTGATATGAAGAACTAATATGTCGAAAAATCATCTTTCAAACAGGTTGAAGTCGAATCAGCTGGTCTTGGTATAACTATAAATCGTCTCAATAGGTCACATTCTTATCCAGTATGTAAAAAATTTTGTGAAGGCAGTTGACTATGGGCTGTTCCACAAACTGTCAAACTTACAAATATTCCTGAATTCTCACAAATTCCCTCAACATATTTTCTTTGTATTCCGTAGAAAATATCAGTCAGTTAATTAATACTTATAGATTTTTTTAGATAAAATCTTAATATTTGATTTTATATCCTGCATACTTATATGAATCTTCTGCAAGAGCCTTAGATGTTAGGGTTTGGGTGTACGCCTTCTGAGAATCAAGTATTAGGAAGTAAAAAAAAACCTCAAACGTGTCCGTCGGCGTTCTGTGCACAAAGAGACACTCGTCACCATATTTTAAGGATCACACTACCGAATCCCCTTTGAGGTCGAGGTATCAATTTCCCGATACCCAGGGGGAGCTCGATGGTAAAGGTGCTGAAATTCTGTTTATGCAACCCGGGCGCTTTGCATAACAGCCGGTGTGGTGCGTACGTGGCGATTGGAACTCGCAGGAAATCACGAGATAGCCTTCCTGCACTTTTTGGAATTTAACACATACTGTTCAAAATAGTGAAATATTACGTACAAATACAAAAATGCCCTGTGGTTTTAATTAATAAAATAATTTGACATACCTGATGTTACAACAACTGATCAAAATTTTGTCCACCCACGTGTAAACACATTTGGGCTCGTCTTAACCAGTTTCTACGAACTAACACAAGGATGTTGTCTTGCTTCACCATAACATAAATGTTTATAACACAAATGTTGTATTGCTTCACCATAAATTGAAACGATATCCATCAACTCCGACTTGCTATACACACGTAAGCCATTTTTGATACTTAAAAAACTAATATAAACACTATCGCAACACCGATAATACTAAAATCGGATTTCAGTATTCGGAATCGCCTGGGACCACGTGGGCGAACGAATGCTAGAGACTAGTGACTCAGCGATGTAAAGGTTAGGTTATACCACAACTTCAATAATTTTTTTCTCGGAAACTATAAAGATTTTACAATTTTTTTTTACAATATTCACTCCATATTTGATGACGCATCTATTCCCAAATTTTTGTGGATAAATTGTCGTCACAAAGTTTCCGATGTCTATAATATTAAATAATACTTTTTAATTAAATTCCTAAGCACCTAAAAAACTGCATTTTTGTCGGTTTTCAGCGCTTTACATTTGCAACTATATATTTTTTTGATGGTCTTTCTAAGAAAACATATTGAAACAAAGAAAAATTGTTATGTAACATTTTTTCATCGTATGGAAGGGATTTTTCAGATGTTTTTTTTACATTTTAACAATTTATTAAAAAATCCATCCTATCCTATTTGTAAATACGTATTATTTAGGATTAAGAAAAAATTAATATCATACCACAACAGAATAGGAGAAAGATATACAAAATGATCCTTCGGGGTAAAATGAACCCTGATTTGTTCATTGGTGCCACTAGTTTTAAATCACCACTAATAACGTAAACTTACTTATTGACAGATCTTTAGTACAGTGTTGTTCTATCTGTAGCGTCAGTCAAGTTTTACGTGGATGACGAGAGATATTAAAAGTGTCCTGTGATATAAGGTAAGCTTCAATACAGGGTGAGTCGTTAATAATGGGACACAGCTTAATAGCAGATTGTTAACATCAAAATATAAAGATTGAGCCCAACATACCTTAATCAATTGTTGATCCTTTACGTTCTATAGGATGTTGTCAACATATTTCCGATTTTTTGCTATATTTTAAGTATGTATGGACCGATTGTTTTGAAAATTTGTAGCTTCACGTTTCTGAAGTGTCAAATACGAATATGCAAACAGTGTTGGGGTCACGTCTAGGGGTTGTTAGTTATACTGTCCCATCAATGTAAAAATATGTGTAACTTTTTGTGTTTTAAAATTTTAAATTTTTTAATTAAAAATTATTGAACTATGTTCAATTCTAAATAAAAAAGATATACTTGTTAAAAATCGATAAACTCAACCGGTTTCGAGATACAGACGTTTTAAATCTTTGAAATTCGGCGGGAATTAGAAAATTAGCAGGTCCCAAGATACCAATCCTGAATTAGTAATTAAGACAAACATTCCAGCAACTGAAAATGTTATTATGCATATCTTAACAAATTATTAATCATAAAAGCTTTTCAAAGCAACTACCAATACACTTATTTAAATTTTGTCCGATGTTAAATAAAGTTCTATGTTGTTTGATAATATGAACTGATCCTTGAATATTTGTCTACAGTTGTTCTTGACTATTAATAATGTATTTGTAGCATAGAGATTTAAGATAGCCCCAAAAGTAAAAATCCAGCGTAAATCAGGATAACGTGCAGCCCAAGGTACTTCGCTACCACGTCCAATCCAATGGTGCGGGAAATTTTGGTTGTCATTCCTTTGTTGGAACAACGTGGTAGAAATAGTATATTTTGAATTCGTTGGATTGATTTTTCGTTGGAAATGGCTTTTTATATCGTGGGTACACATGTTCGCAAGTGACCCATTTTAAGCATTACGTAAAGAACGCCGCCGGAAGCACCACGGGGTTCCCGGAAGACGACCCCGGCAAAGTGGCGCCAAGGACCAATGACTTCTGCCAGCGACTACCAAGCTACCTACGACCGACCCCACACACAGGGACTCTCCAACGAACACTCACCCCGTCAACACGTCTTTTCCAATACAAGTTTTCTATACATTAGTTTTCAATAAAATTCTTTATTATTACCGCTGAGAGAGCGTTTTACTCTTGCTGTACAGCAAAAGCAATCCTCAGTATTAATGTACTCATTATTATAAAGACTTCAAATACAGATGCACGAGAGAGAGCGTATCTTTGCCGTTTTATTGTGCATGTTGACAAAAGAAATTAGTTTCTCTTGAAAAACTAATGGATAAACCATATTTCATCATCAACACCATGTTTTACTTTTCTGACATCAACTATGTTGGGTTCTAAATGCAACACTTCCGCGTCACCACCCTGTATATTATCTCGCTGTCCGCACCCACCTTGGTCGTTCTGATGAGATTCTTAATTGCGAAACCGCCTCCTGCCATCTGCATACGCGAGCCGCCAGGTCACATCCCCGTCGCTGTTCCGTCCGAGCGGCGGTTTTAATAAGGTTTCCAGCCCGCTGAATATTGAGTTTTGCGGCGGCGGCGGCGGTGGCTAACTCACAGCCGCATCATATCGTGGCCACTTCCAGGTCGAGCTTAGTAGACCAGATTAGATTCCCGTGGGATATAAGACTCCGGAATCAAATTGAGTTCGGATTGCAGGAGCATGATGCGGACGGCTATCGCCTCCCGGCCGCCCCCGGGATGCCCACGGTCTCCGATAATTGCAACGCTCTTTTTAAATTTCTTCTTCCGCAGAGAGAGGTTTTGTGGGGTTTCGATCGAGGAACGACCCTAGAAACAAAACAGCGAGAATTGTACCTTGAGATTACGGAACAATTTCTTTAAAAAAGTATATTTTTTATTATTGGCTCCAGTATTGATAACGTCAAGGATAATAAGCTAATTCAAATTAATTCTAAATATGTTTCTAAGGCCTCATCAAATGTAATTATACAGGGTGTCCCAGAATAACGTGTACAGTGTACAACGGAAGACCACAGATTCGTGGACTCAAAATCGGCAGATTTAGGCTAATTCACATACAGGGTGTTCCAGATAGACCTTCAATTAGACGTTTCTGGAAAACTACGCGTACTGGAATTCTGAAAATTTATGTACGGGGGTTTCTCCTAATGTTCTATCGATTGAAAATATTAGCGTCGCCGTGGAACTTCCGGTTCTACCGGAAGTAGACGTCAACTCGCTTATTTCAACTGGAATGTACTATTTTTTATTTAATTTTTGGATTCGACATCGAATTTTAAGGTAAGTTTCATAACCTTACTTTGTCCTTAAACTCAATAGTTTTTGAAATATTTTGACTTTTTCAAAATTTTTGGAAAAAAATACCTACACTTAATCGGTTCTATCTCCTTCAATTTTTAAAATAGGAAGCTGAAATTTTAAATGGTCAATACCAAAACGTGTCCAAATATCTGGAATANCTTTGCTTTTAATGTGCCCCCAGAGAAAGAAATCTAAAGGATTTAAGTAAATAAAATCAGTTTCTGGCCCATTCTAAAACAAAAGTCCAAACGACAACCATCATCTTCATCAAGCAATTTATGATTAAACATTGATTTGAATCGACAGATTTTGTTGTATACTAAAAGGAGGTCTAGGTCTTTATCGGTTTCTGAGTTATTTGCATTTAAAAGTTTCAATGTATTTTGTGGTGATTTTCTTTCAGGCGCTGATATTGCTATTTCTTTTGTAAATAGGCTTGTGTCAAATTTTCATGTCAATAAATTTAGCGTATTTTGCGTGCGTGTGATTTATTATTCGTGCAAAATTATTAGCTACTGATCAAAAAATGCCACATAATAATATGAACACATATAGCCAAATAGATTGCAACCTAATTATAAACTATTCAGAAATCTTTACAACTGCTTAGGTGAATCTGGATCTTTTAGACCAAAAAGTAACCACGGTACTCCAAAATCTATCACAGTCGATGAAGAAGAGGAAATTTTAATTCGTGTTTCGGAAAATTCCAGTATGAGTACTCGTCGGTTAAGTGCGGCAACGGGGGTAAGCCTATCGTCCATTTGTAGAATTTTAAAAAAGAAGTGCTCCATCCAAATCATTATACTCTGGTTCAGCAGTTATTGCCTCAAGATTTACCAGCTCGCCTACAATTTGCTCAGTTTGTACAAAATATGCAAATGGAAACCCAGATTTCCTCAATAAGATTCTATTTACCGATGAGGCGACATTTACTAGACGGGGAGTTTTCAATTGGAAGAACGATCATTTGTGGGATTCCGAACATCCACATGCTGTAAAAAACAGACATTTTCAGCATGAGTGAATATTTGGTGTGGTTTAATTTCTGTTTTTTTTTCATAGGACCTTTTGAATTATCACCGAATCTAGATGGTGTACCACTCGCTTTAAGGGAGAGTATGTGGTTTATGCACGATGGTAGGCCACCACATTTTGCCTTGCCAGTACGCCAGTATTTAAATGAACACTTTCCTCATCGGTGGATTGGTCGTGGAAGTGAATTTTGTTGGCCACCGAGAAGTCCAGACTTAAACCCTCTGGACTTCTCAGTATGGTCAAACTTGAAGGATGTGGTGTATCGTGAAGAAATTAATTCTGTTGAGGAGTTGCGGCAGAAAATACAAGTAGCCGCGAATGCATTTAAAAATAATAGGGATATTTTGTTTAATATTCAGAGACATTTAGGAGATTGTATAGTAAAATGTATTGAGGTAGGTGGTGGACACTTCCAGCATTTGATTTAAGGTTTGTTATTAATACTATTATAAATAATTGAGAATAAAAAATCACCACAAAATACATACATTGAAACTTTTAAATGCAAATAACTTAGAAACTGATAAAGTTAGGCGACCTAAACAAGAGTACATTTTTTATGTGTAATTGAACGTTATGTTTGCGAAACTAGCACCCTCTAAGAGCAACGTCAAAATAAGCTTCAAATTCGTAATTCTCACACCAAAAAACCCAGTACTACCAATTTTCAGAGTCATGCTATTAAAACTGACTCAATTATTGAGAAATTTCAAAATAAAATTTAAACCTTGAACACCCTGTATTTCTGAAACCAGCGACATTCGTATAAGGCATGATGAGCCCAAACATAATATTTTGGTGCGTGTCTAGTATCTCCAGCTTATTGTTGACCCATTCTTTCTGACTCACCCTGTATATAATGTTATGATATTGTTATGATGTGTTGCAATAAATATTTGTGAAATGAAGAATATAATTTAGCATATAGAATAAGTTTTTATACAAAAAAATGCAAAATCGCTACATGATAAAATCCATATGTCAAAATAAAGTTAATGTAAAATTTTCAATTAAATAGTTTAATAAATGCAATAATACATTCTAGGAAATTAAAATGTATCTCCTAATATAATTTTGTAAAGATATTCATCATATAGAAGCATTGAGTTAGGGTAATTTAAACAATCAAGATTTTGACAGATAGATTTATCGGAGAACAATTTATCGTTGCACTTATAAATAAAAACCTTGTAATTAACTAAGACTATAATTAAAGTTCAGCATACCTTTAGTCTATATTTATGAGTGGAATCAAAATTAAAGTTCTGTATATAACTCTGATAGTGATTTTCGAAATGTCAAATCCATGACTTGACATTATGTAAAATTTATTGTATAAATGATACTCCTCATGTGTAAAATGACTTGTATTGTGTTAAAAAGACTGTCTGTTCATCCAAGACTGTATTTGCATTCTAATGTACATTCCAAATAGTGTAAAAACAGTACTAGATGTCAAGGAACGATGAATCTGAAATATTTTCACTATTAGTCAATTTGTATATCATAAAACTGTCTAAAATAGTGAAATTAACGTAAGATAAGTGTTAAGAAACAAGACTAGTGGCATAGAATAAAGCCTAATAACGTAATTTGCCCAAATTTCAATAAATTAGAAAAATTTTATAATAACATCAAAAGTGAACGTAATAAGATTTGGGTATGTAAATTTTCAGAAAAGTGTGTAGAATTCAAATATATCAGTGTCATGCTACAAAAGACATACATAAAGGACAATTTCAAAGTAAAAATTGCATAAAATCTCAAATTGACGTTTCCATAACAACAAACTCTTTTGTTATTCATTTATAAAAATTGTTACGGCTTCTAGGTAGCCAGTCTTCCATAATACGTCGAACAGTTAACATCGTTCAGTTTTCCTGAAAAAAAACAAAAGATAGTCAAAAGTTTAAGTAATTACCAGATCTCAAGTCAGCTACTGATAGTTTGATAACTGTCAAAAGTGTAAAAATTTCCATCAGTCATAATTTTCCCAACTGTACAAACGTTCACTGAAGTTTATGTAATGGGAATTAAGTAGTGTATTTAACCAAAAGTGTATGGAATAAATTTCCAACGAATAATAATGGAGTGCTACGAGAATGTGCACCGACAATCTACCATTGGAAGTATAAGTACGTGGTATAAAATTTGTGTATCCAGACCAACCATAAACAACAACAATCCAGAACGAGGTCATCACATCTAGAAGACGGATATATAGGACCAACGTTGCATCCATGCGAAATGTGAGCAATACGTAATTGGCCAATTTAAAAATTTCAACAAACTCAAATATTAATCGTACGAATTCGTAATTTCATTTAACATAACAAAAGTCGACTATAAAATTTTCATCTCTAAATTAAAATAGAATAAAGTAGATATAACAGTATGAAATTTTGTTAACTGTCATAAATTTGATATGTGTAATATATTTGTTAATTTGTGTTTAAAACAAGTAATTTTTATTTGATACAAATATTAAAATAATACCCTAAGAGAGAGAGAGAGAGAGAGCGAGCTAGATCTCAATATTATAAGACCAGATCTTATTGACGCCTGGGCAAAATTAAAAATTTTCAAAATTAAAATCAAAATTACATCATTATGTTCTATTCAATACAACAACTACAACTAATATAAAAACATAACAATAAATATTCTAAATTTATTATTTATTCATGGAGAGTGTCACAAGATAATAAATAGGGCTTGCAGGGTATTTAATCATATAAATTAATTTTACGGAACGTATGCTTGTGTTGTCGTGCTCAAAGAATACACCATCGAGAAGTACCGTCGACTTCAGCCATCAAACAATCGCGACATACTCCACCGACCTTATAGACTCCCGCCCCAGGAGATCGGAAAGCCCTTGTTTATACCAGGAGATTAATGGCAGTGTCGCCGCTCCACCCCAGATCCGCTGTACCGCTCACTATCGTTTTAGTTTTCCTCATCCAGAGTTCGTTTCAATTTTAATCGCGCTGTATTTTATGCTAAGCAACTAATTATTTCGGGGCACGCGAGAGACTTCGGCATCCCCAGATCGCTTAGAGCGCAAATGGCGTTTTAGTTTGGAATTTCGGGCGAATTCGAAGGGTTGGGTTGGCAGTTTAAAATGAGCGTGATTGTAATCGTACGTGGTTAAAAACAGCTAAAAGTTTCATGTGGGTATGTATAGGGAATTTTAGGGTAAAGGGAACGTCCAAAAATTTATTCTGTTTTTTTTTATCAGATTATACTTGATGTACGGGGTGGTTCAAATTGGTCGGTCTTCAAGAGTTATTGCGAGTCTGTCATAGATAGAGCAAATCTGACACACAAGTCCAGAGATCTTTTTTCGAGAAAATAACAATAGCGCAAACCGCATCTCTCTATCTATTACCGTTTTCGAGATACAAGGCGTTTGTTGTTTTTAGGCTAAACCGATTGGTGCCCTTTTCTCGTTTTGTTTTCACGGTATTTTAAACCGGTTAGAACATTACATAGGAACTTTTTTGAGATACATTCGATTGCATAAAAATAAATGTGATAATATTTTTAGTTCCTATGACCACAACTTGTGTTTTTATTATTATGTTTTAATGTTTGAGTGAATATTTGAATAGTTGAAACTTTGATTCGGCGCCTTTATATCATTGTGCTTTTTTGAAAATTTCGTGTACTTACTATTGGTGATAGACTCAAATTCAAGGTTCCTATTGATCTGGTTAATAACTTGCTTACACTGATTTTTAAATGAATGATATAATTATTTAACGCTTTGAATTCAAAATTTGAAAGTTTAGATTGGCCAAAGTATGTCGACAACTTACGAAGCGTTGTGTTGTAACGTTGGTTGTCTGTCCTACATGGGGTTACGCTGGACACTTTACATAAACATTATCATTTTCAGTATTGTGAAAATTAAATTTTAAAATCTTCAAACATTATTTTCTTGAAATTTTTGTTATGTAACACCATAATTTTTCATGATCTGTGTATGTAGAATGACACGCTCTTTCAAATGGCATGGTCAAAATTGGGGGTGGCTATTTAAAAAAATTGTCGATGACGTCATATCTCGAACAACGATGACGTCACAAATATGGGTCGTATGTCAAAAAGTGCCTTTTTTAAAAACAAAATCGACGTGCCAGGGGATTTTTTCGAAAACTTCTCAATTTAAAAAATAATGAATTTATTCGTTACTTTTCGAAAGCACTGTATA
>NW_019416897.1:817453-845406 GCF_000390285.2 Anoplophora glabripennis | reverse complement strand
GACAGCAAATCTGCTAAATAAGTAATGACACTTGGTGACATTTAAATGTTTTTCCACAGCCAACCTACAGCTAACTGTCGGATTATATTCGTCTCTGTACTTATGTTCAAATATCTCAAAATCGGTGGGATTTAGGTATAGGGAATGCTTATACCAATGGAAAGAGAATTAACAGGTGCATCTACTGGCATTATAAAATAAAGGGTGTTCTATTTAAAATAAGCGAGTTATTAAACTTTCAATTTGACACAATTGGTCCGAGTTTTTTAGACGCCCTGTGTAACATGCACCAACTTCCGAATATTGCAGACATTTGGACACGTTTTGGTATTGACCATCTAAAATTTCAGCTTCCTATTTTAGAAATTGAAGGAGATAGAACCGATTAAGTGTAGGTATGTTTTTTTCAAAAATTTTGAAAAAGTCAAAATATTTCAAAAACGATTGAGTTTAAGGATAAAGTAAGGTTATGAAACTTACCTTAAAATTCGATGTAGAATCCAAAAATTAAATAAAAAATAGTACATTCCATTTGAAATAAGCGAGTTGACGTCTACTTCCGGTAGAACCGGAAGTTCCATGGGGACGCCAATATTTTCAATCGATAGAACATTAGGAGAAACCCCCGTACATACATTTTCAGAATTCCAGTACGCGTAGTTTTCTAGAAACGTCTAATTGAAGGTCTATCTGGAACACCCTGTATATCCAAAATAGCTTCGTTTGGCCGCTAGATGGCCTCAAAGTTCGTAATTCTTTTTTTTTTCATTTTGTAAATAACTCGAATATGTATTAATCGTTTTTTTTGGGGTATGGACTTTTGCTTGCAATCTACAAATTTTTATGTTACACAGAGTTTTTCTAAAAACTTACAACTCCTATAAAATTGATGTATGGTGATAATATCCATTTATAACTTTTTCCTCTTTCGGGCAATAGTGACAACTATTTTTTTATTTGATATGTGATACCATTTGGAAGTTTTTGGTCCTCTTATAGAATTTTGTTTAAATGAGCGGTTTGGGTACAAAAAAACATTTTTTAAATGTCTACATTATCTTGCCACCCATACTACAATACTTAGCAAAGTGCTAGTAGTCACTGATTTTGTAGGTTGACTGTAATTTCAGTCTTTGTACCTGCCAAATTTTAATGAGTGTTTACTACGATAAAATATAGGTTTGTTCCAGCAAGATATTCGCAACATGTTACTAACAGTAATACAGTGCGCATGATTGTTGCGAACATGTACGCAATAGTTTCCAACATTTTTGTGGTGGAACGGTCCATGTATCTGCCAGATTGTAAATAATAGACACATAGAATAATTTATTCTGTAATTCTATTTGAGATATGTTTACTTAATCTAAAATGTTCTATAATCCGGTCTCGCTAAAGTTCTTTACAGTTTCATTAATGTAATTCTTATTTATCGTCTGTATCTACATAGTAATCACTTTCCGATGACGTACCTTTCGAAGTTGTTTTCCAGAATATTCATTTTACTAAATTTTTCAAGAAAGTTGCTTAAACCACAGAAATAGAAGTTTGGAATTGGGAAATTTAGGTTAATATCGAAATGTTTGATAAGTTCGCAAGCAAATCAAGTAAACGCCAACAAGATAGAAACCAATACAAACGACTGCTGGAACAACAAACACTTGCAAAATGTTACCAACTTTCCCTTGCTAGTGTTTGCAACATTTCTGA
This sequence comes from Anoplophora glabripennis, assembly GCF_000390285.2. Taxonomy (NCBI): domain Eukaryota; kingdom Metazoa; phylum Arthropoda; class Insecta; order Coleoptera; family Cerambycidae; genus Anoplophora; species Anoplophora glabripennis. The sequence goes on along the minus strand of NW_019416897.1, from coordinate 843,696 downwards.
CACCCTGCTGGAACAAACCTTATACCACACATGTTACTTCATTTTTCGATATGGATATACACATACGACGAATTAGAGTTGTTTACAACGTGCCTAATTTTATTAAAATAATTCATAAAAACAATCAAATACAATAAAAAATTCTGGAGATAAAAGTAACAAAGTTGAGGTTATTCAATTTAGTATAACTTATTATAAAAACTGTTCAAAGTGATCACCGTTATTTCTACAACAAAGGTTCATTCGACGAAGAAAGTTAAAGGACACCCTTTGCAGTTCGTAAGGACTATTTTTTAAAATATTTATGGCATTTTGGACACGCCTCCACAACTCATTTCAGTGTTAGATAAGGAATCATGCACTATTGTTTTCAGAGTGCCCCAAAGATAACAGTCGCAAGGTGTTAAGTCTGGTGAACGTATAGGCCATTATCCCCTCTACTGATCCATCGACGAGGGAATCTGTGGTTCGGATACTGCCGGACATTTACAGTGAAATGTAGTGGAGCATCTTCATGCATAAATCACATGTTACCTTTGAGTAGTAACGGCACATCTTCAAATAACTCGGGTTTTGCAAAAATTTTGAATAAAATTCCCCATTCAGTCTATTGGGTAGAATAACAGGGCCATTAATAATGCTATCACAAACAAGATCAAACTGAAATTACAGTCAACCTACAAAATCGGAGCCTCTAGCACTTTGTTAAGTATTGTATTATGGGTGGCAAGATGATGTATACATTTAAAAAATATTTTTTTGTACCCAAACCGCTCATTTAATGAAAATTCTACAAGACGCCCAAAAACTTCCCTATCAAATACAAAATAGTCATTATTACCCGAAAGAGGAAAAGTTATGAACGGATTAACATTATTTATTAACATCATACATCAATTTTGTAAGAGTTGTAAGTTTTAAAAAACACTCTGTATACCACCAAAATGTGTATATTGAAATTCTAGACATGCATAACACCGTTGCACAAAAAAAGTGGTACGTGTATGGTATTTTGGCCTGCTGTATCTGAATCTGCAGTCCTTTAGCTCAAACACACCCAAAATTTTGAGTAATTGGCAAAAGATAGTGAAAAATTCCCGAAAATCAATTTATTGAGCGCAAAAAAACCGAAAAAATTTTTCTGAACTTGACCGAAAATGAATGAATCCAAATCTGAAGTCTTTTAAGCTCTCAGATTTTGCAAAAATCGCCAAAAATCACGTTAGTGAACGCAAAAAATTGAAGAAATTTTTTTTTCACCTTGATCAAGTGTGTTTCTTATGTATTTTGATATACTGATTTCCAGTCTGAAGTCTATTAGCTGTATCTTCCCACAATTTTACAAAAAACAGAAAAATAGCTGAAAATGGTAAAAAATCATATTATTGAAAGAGGTTTTCTAGATTGGATCAAGTGTTCTTGAGTTGTTGAGCCTCATTACGCAAAAATTTTGCAAACATCGCTATGAAAATGGAAATCGTAAATCCCAAAAAATCTTTATTGAATGTCTAGGATATGAATTACTTCCAAATAAATTCGACCGATTCGAATCAGGCTTTCTTTGATGTTGCTCTTACACTTTTCTTCTCTTGTAGCGAACTCTTTTCTCTTCGAATGACCTATATAGCCGGTTTCTCTTTCTCTTCTGTCTATTCGATTCGTTTCACTGATTAGTATCCAACAGAAATCTGCCATCATGTTGGTATCCCATCTTCCTTGGTATCGATAAAATACAAGCATTACGAGTGCGTTTTCTAACGAAACTTACAAGCTTTTTTGTAAGTAGAGTAAAAAAAGTATTTTATTAATAGTAGGAAATATTCAGCTGTTCATAACTGGCAACTGCAGTGAAATACTGGGGTTCATAATACACTGGAATGATGCATTTTAGAGTATGTAATAACAAGCTTACAATAAATAAATGTTTACTTAAATAAGTATGTCGAAAAGCAAATGACTGATTTACATATTCCTAACGACCTCTACATTTTAGATACAAAATGAAACTTGACAACTAGGAACAACCCAAGGCTGATGTCTTTGGAACATGGCTTATTCATTTCCGGACATCCTATCTAAGTTTCCATTCCTTTTAATTTAGTGTGAATTGTGGAAATTATTAATCGATTTCTAAAATGAACTTATTTTGGTGTTGTTTTTCAGAAATTTGTACTGATTTTGAAAATGTTTTAAGTTTGTACAAAATATGTTCCAGTGAAATTAAATTAATTAAAAACATTTTAGTATTTAGTTACTCTATATTTGAATTAAGGTAATCAAAATTTAACATTTTTATATTCACTCTAGAGATGAAAATAATTGTATTTCTCCCTCTTCTGATCTAACTTGATTAAAAAATATCAATGTCTCAAAAAATTCTTATTTCTGCATACTATGAGAGAAAAATATAATATTTTTATTTAATAACTCTAGGAAAAGGGTTTTGATTTTCTTTAATTGAGAATATTTGTTTTACTTACCTAGTATTAAACTAAATATAAGCATATTTAGTAGATATGGGTATATTTAATTAATATTCTTTGATAGAATTAATAAATAAGTATGTGTATTGAAAATTAAGTCAAAATGTTGACGATGAAATTATATTTGTCTATAATTTTAAGGGTCGATTCGTTATATTTCAAAAAAATAACGACTGGCTTCTTGAGAACAATGTTGGTGTAGCAACAGTGTCTCTGGCAACGTGACAGATACACCGAAGAAAGTTTTGTATCTCCAGAAACTTGTTAAAAAGGCCTGTACGGGCGACTAGGACGATATTGAATTTTATTACACTTTAGTGCGACAGGACGAAGTAAAACTGCTGAATTGTTAACACTAAAAACTGATGTCGACCGGGATTCCCTCGGGATTCACACTCCAACGGTTCAGATATCATAAGAAATAAGACCTGTAAAATTTGGGAAAATCATTTGAAAACTTCCCGGCAAACTTAATTGAGAAGTTTATTTATGGGATTTCTTGCGCTTAACTCGAGCCGCGTGACGTAGCAGGAAAACGGAAAAATGCATTTGACTTCTCTCAAAAAAGGTTCAAAAACTTCGTTAAAATTTAAAGGCCTTTACAATTTTTGTTAAAATTATTTTATAAGTACACTGTATCTTTTTTTAGGCTAACATTTTAGAGAAAGAATCCTAAAACAACATACTGAATGTATGGTGGCCGAGCAGTTAGAGGCGTCAGTATTTGAATCGATGAATGCCACTGTCGCGGGTTCGATCCCCGCCGCTGTGAGACCGTAGATCAGCTGTATTCGTAGAGGGGAATTTGACACCCTAAAACGTTGACTTGGGTCTATGTGAGAGGTTGATACCGGTCGGCGTTTGACCATCCCCCTAATTAAAGAGATTTTCCAGGTTTCCCTCATTCCTGCACTGAATTAGGGATTACCAATGTAAGTCTTTCCTGGGCGCACATGCGGCCTACTGAATAATAATATGCCGCCCCCTCTCCCGTACTTCTGGGATAATCCTTGCGAGTAGAATGAGGGTAGAGATTATTATAACATAGATTTAGAAAACAGTACAAAATAGGTTTAAGGAACTGAAGATACTATATTTTACATTACAAAGCCTTCAAAAACGCACAGTCACTTCAGAAAATCATCCGTTTGCCTCGCAAACCGATAATTAATTAAAGCTAATTTTCACCTTACTTCTAAAAGGGTTTCGTGCCGATAGCCGGAACGTAAAACCGCTCTCTAGTTAACTTTTACAGCATACGTGTCATTCTAAGGGATAATGTCGATCGTATATAAAACATGTCACCGGTCACTTTACACCAGACCATCCCACTACCTGTCTTAATTAAGATTATTTATGGGGAGCATGTCGCACCCGTTCGATATATGATAAGACCCGTTCCGCTGTAATGTATGCAAAATGCAGGGCCGACTCACCCTGTGGCGTTTCTATAAGCAACACCTATTTCACAAATGAACAATTTTTTTGTAATTTCTGGCTTGTATTGAATACACTGGGAAGAGTATGATCACTTGGAATTTTCTAAAGACAAAATCTTGGATTTATAATCTTATTTATGAACATTTCATCCGCAAGAAGGTTTGGTTTCTTTTATGCAAGGAATGAAAATAAATATTATTTAAAATTCTTGTTGTGAACAAATTATTCTAGGAGCGTCAACAATAAGAAAATACCGACAGAAATATGCAGAATATTTAATGAATGCAACGAAACAGAATAAATAGGTTTCCTGTAAACACCAATTTAAGGGTTTTTGAAATATTTCGAATTTTCACAACCAAGAACGGCGGTGACAACATTTTTAACATTAAGGCGATGTTTCGCATCGTATTAGCTATGTCCTGTACAAATTTAGTTTCGTGCAACTCTCTCGATTTCAACAATACAATACTTACGTACGTTTTCATCCACGAAGTTTGAATAATACAAATATTTCGAATTTTCACAACCAACATTTGGTGACAATATTTTTAACATTAAGGCGATGTTTTGCATTGTATAAGCTTTGTTATATAGGAATTTGGTTGGTTTAATTTTCTCGATTCCCAAAATTCAATACCTATGAATGTTTTCAGGCACGAAAATTGAATATTTCCAAGTATTCCGACACCAAGAACGGCAGTGACAACAATGAGAAACAAGAACAGGAACAAAAACCAGAAACGTAATGTTTTGAAAAAATTTTTTCACATGGAACTTGATGGAAATGACGCAGAGTTCTTCTCGGATCAGGAAGAAAGTTCTTTACAAACCAAATCAAAACTATTTTGTGGAACAAAATAGAATGGGTAGAAAAAGCAGCACAGAACCAGAAACATGATCGAGAGTGAAATAGAAATATTACCATCCATGATGAATAAAACTAAGAGCAAAAGAAAGAGGAATATTCTTTAGAGAATAAAACTGCCTACAAAATATTTCGTGAACTAAAAAATGAAATACAAAGTAATGTTTCTCTGAATACCAAGTCCAAGAATATGACTAATAATCTTGCTCAAAATAAAAGCAGTAACGAAATATTAATTTAATTAAACGAAAGGTTTTCTTAAGAAGATTAATCGAGAATGACATATTCACAAAATTTTTGAAGGAGTAAACGAAGCTATCAACAGAGTAAATCTATTAAAGACTATATTAAAAATTTTTGTTAGCCTAAATTTTTCCTGATACCAATTCATTCCCATTTTTGTGCTCCTTTTAGTTTATTATTAATTCAACTAAGCATTTCGATTTACGCTCCAGTGGCGGGTAATAAAAAGTTTAAATTTAAAAATAATTGTAATATCCCAAAGACTTGGTTTTGGAAAACAATTGCTAGATAAATATTCTTGTTTATGGTAAGTTAAATGAGTGGTTTTTAACCTTTTTTTCTGGAATTACATTACAGTGTAACAAAATTTTAGTAATTTCTATTATAGTATATACAAATGTATATAAAACTGTCCAATCATTGACTGATTCCTTGGTTAGGAAAAAAAACGCGAAAACAAAGCGATACTTGGTTATTTTCGTACAAACATTCTTTTTATTATAAAAAAACGGTCCTGCCAAGCTTTCCGGTGCCCGCTCTATCTCCCGCTGCTTCCAGTCCGCTCGCGATGACGCAGGCCACACCTCAGGCGACGGCCAGCGTCGCTAATTACTCGGCACCGGGGGCGCGGCGTCGCCGTCGCGGGACACCCATCTGATAATCCGCAGTCCCCGATATAGCCCCTCGTAATTAAACATAAATTTACAACGACGCCGGCATTAGCATATTTTTTAATTTGTTAATTTAATTTATTTATTTCGCTAATTGCTCGCTAGGGCGACTGCAGGTGTTCGGGTGGAATATAAATTGACGGGTACAGGTTGACAACGAAATTCGTTTCATATTCCACCGAATCCAGAATTAGAAGCAGTTATTTTGTTTAACTTAACTTTGTATTTATATTTTTTTGTTTTTGTTGTTTTCTATAGTTATTTTCGCTTATTTTGAGAGGTATTTAACTTTTTATAAATTGCTGGAAAATGCCTTTCATACGATATTTTGGCTTTTTAAAATAATTATTTCATTCATCCAAAAAAAAACCTGTTTTAATTATTTGAATGTCTAGAATCTGGAATGATAATTAAATAAATTTTAAAACAGACAATATGTTATTTGCAACTACTGATTATTGCCGTCGCTAAATTAAATATGTCGACTATACCGTTTTATCTAGGTAGATACGAAAAACAATGAGCAATTTCGATTCTATTAAAACAAATGACATATTTTTGTCCGTACAAATAGAGGGAGAAAGGGAGAATTCACGCTCGCATTAGAGCGGGCTATAAATTCATAAGCAATTCCATAAAACCGTTTTTCCAAATTGATATAATACACGAAATGTCATAAGTAACATTATTTAAGGAAATGGATACAAAGCAGGAGAACAAACAGCGAAAGGAGAATAAAGTGGAGATATTTACGCATCGAAAAGGAACTCCCCTAAAAGGATACATCAATTATTCATGGGTCTTGCTTCACGGAAAACAAAAGAGAGTCGGCCGGGTGAGGGTAGGTGAAGGGTCAGAAGTCAGAATCACATTCGTTTGTTAGTACCCCAACGTACCAATAATTTTCATTGATAATGTGGAGGTATACAAAATATCTAAATAATGTAGTATTTGGAATGTTGAAAAAATTCATTATAAGAGAGAACAGATAGGTACATTGGTATTAAAAAGTGAAAAAAAATACAGAAAAAAGTTCCGGTCATTTTACCCAAAGTTTTTGAATTTTAATACCATACAATCATATTTTGAACATTTTTCTGTGACTTCAGTTAAAATTTATTTTATTAAAGTCGCCATAGAGTAAAGCTACCCGTTTTGTTTAAATTTGTTAACGAAATCACATGCACTGGGCAAAAAGATGTCAATTAAGTTAATCGAATGATAAGAAAGTTGTTTTTTTAAAGGTGGAAGTATCCAAAGGCAAAATTTTTTTCATTTGTGTAAAATATAAGTTTTCTGGTATTTTTTTTATCTGATTACTTTGGGTTAATTTACAGACTGTCAAGACAATATATTAAACATTTTGACCTTAATACAATAAAATTGTAACTAAATCAACGTGAAAGTGTCAAAAATAGGTGGGCATAATTTTGAAATGAGACTATTAAGTCAGAAAATTGTCTATCGCAATTTGAAGAATCCGTCATTTAAAGCTCCTTAAGAAAGTGTCTAGTATAATTGTAATGGTAACAATAAGGATATCAGTTTGTAGATATTTTTTCGATTTACATGTAACAAAATAACCATTAAAGAAAATATTTTTCCTTCCACATTTTTTCTTTAACACATCAAAGTTTGTAATGCAGTCGAGTATATGATGAAAAGATCTTTAATTTGATATGATCGATACTACCAATATCTTCAAAGGAAAATGAATTTTCCACTCTGAAATATCAATAAACGGTAACATATTGTACATCATTGTTGTAAGAAAAGAAAGAATACAATAGCGTGAAAAATTACTGAGTTTGTAAAGCTGATTATGGTTACTGAAAGATAAAACGTGGCAATAACAATCTTATTCCATATTCGAATAGAAACACAAAAATGGCTTTATTAAAGTGTTCCAATTTTTTTATAAGTTTCCAAATAAATCAACTATATAAACTATACCAGTGTTCTCGTAAAATTGTTTAAAGAAGGTTAATTTTTTTAAGACTAAACACTTACACTAACAAAAATTATGTTGATTATATTAACTTGAATTCATATCTCTTATAAACATTGATAAATATATTGGGATACATTTTTAAATTTTTTTATTACAAACATTAGGAAATAAATAGGCAATATCAGTGACTTCATAAGAGTATTCTGAAATATTTCCAGTATTAAAAAAAAATGTATATATTGACACTAGTTCTTAAACCAAGCTTAAATTGTAATTATACAATATATGACTGCACCAACTATGTCGAGACGTTTGTAATAGTCATTTTATTTCTTCAGATGGTCTTTCAAAACTTATTTATTTATTTATTGATACATCGTCCTACAAGTGTAAAGCCCAACTACAGAACAGGAAGGTAAAGAGAAAACAAAATTACAGGAGAAACATTAAAAGAGTAAAAAACAACAATGAATAAAAGTACAATAAAACAAAAATATGCTTAAAAGCTATTTAGTAAATAATATAAAAATAAAGCATTAATAGTTAAAAATGCAATTAAACACAATAGTATTATATTGCAGTATACTAATCAAGAATTGTTTTATTTTCGATTACGTTAAAAAAATTGTGTATGAAAATTGTTGCAACAAGATACATTTTCGGGAATTTTGCGGTAATTCTCCTTCTCGTCACGTTCATTCAAGAGTTCTTAATATGGCCACTTCAGAAGTAATTTCATTAAACGCCTTGGCGATAAAAATAGCCACGTGAAAAGTAATATACATATATGGGGCACGCAAGTGATACACTTTATGATAGTAATTAATGTGCATAATATAGCTATAAAACGCACATCCCGTGGAGCTAATCAATTTATGAAATTAGGTGGAATTCAAGAAAAAATTTCGGGGCATAAAATAACTGTTTCATAAGAATTCTTGGAAATGAACTTAATTTTACCATAACACTGGCGCCTTCGCCAAAACTTTAAATATTTTATAAAATTATTGCAATTTGTTTTGAAATTGACGACACTCACATTTTTCTATTTAAAACTAATAGCATTTTTTCTTTTTAAAATAAATTGTGGTTCGGGGAGTATTGCGTGGACCACAGATAATTTTTTTTAACAATTCTGAAAAGTTAAGAAAATGTTTTTCAACGAAGACTAGACCAACATTGTGACATTCATTTTTTATTCAACAAAACATTAAATGGAGACATGAGTCAAATGATACCTTCTGAAAAAAAATTAATGAATATTTGAAAAAATTTTATTCAAATAATATGTTTCCATGGTAACTTTTATACAGATTGCCTGAATAATGTCCTTGGTGTCCAGGAGTAAAAGAACATGGGTAATCTCATGAGTGTAATTGCAATGTTGCTAGCTTGCAATTTTTCCAGATAAGGCTGCACGAGAACCTATTTTAATCATTAAAGACTAAAAAACATCGAAATGTTGTAAATTCCACTAGAAATAATTATTGCTAATAAAATTATATTTCTCTTATTATTATCTAATGTTTTATTTAATACGTACAGTGTGTAAAACAATAGCGGGTCAAAAATAAAGAGTTTTCCTCATTCGAACTAAAGAATAATTAATTTTTCTTGCAAATATCTACTCTCGAAGTTCTCTTTTGAAATACAGGATGTTACAGTTTTGAAAAAATGTTTTTAAATAGGTATCTCCTCAACAAAAAAAATTTTGATACGTGTGCATATATGAACAAAATTATATTCAGTGTAAAAAAAATAAGTTTGAACTCGAATCAGTGGTGTAGATATGAGGTAGGTATACTGATTACATTATTCTTAAATATTATGGTAATCTACTGGAAATAATATTTTTTGTCGTATCTAAAGTACAAATCTTATTATGAAACAAAATAATCTCTATTTTTTTGGTTTTCTTTTACAATTTTTACATAAATTAGCAATGTGTAATGATTAATGATTATAAAAAAGGCTTTCAAAATTTCTTCGCAGTGTATACACTTAATAATATCCATCAAGACATCACTTGTATTTAAAAAGTGATAAAAAAATGTTTTTTTTTTCAATGGCATGCTATAATATTTAAATTTTAACACAGTATCCTGAAAATGTTTATACTGGGAGTCGGAAGTTAGTCCTATTATAAAAAGCAAAAGATTAGCATTCAAAAATATTACAGGCTACTATTTTTTTAACACCAAATATTCTTTGAGTCGGTCGAGGAAAAAACATATTTGTAACATGTCATTTTATTATACCGTCTTCAGAAACATCATTTTTACTGACGATAAATGATGTCCTCTTTTAAAAATCTGTATGTAAAATTTTTACACTGAAATGTAACGTATAAACTGGGAACCAATTGTTGAACTGTAGCTTATATTGTTGTTATATCGTGCACGATATGGACCCAAAGTCGATAGTTCCCACATTGACACGCTATTTTGCTCCTAAAATGACTTTTACGATACCGGGAAACACCCAATTAGCTAATGAAAAATGTTTACGGCCTGAATATTAATCTTACGCAGCTCGATAAAGAGGGATCGTTAAAAGGATGGCGATGGTGATAACGTCCTTTTACGTGGTGCAAAACGCCCAGGATGATCGCTCGTTATCGAGTTAAATTGAAATTAAAAAGTAAGTACGGTTAGCTAGTTGTTTGGTTGGATACATAGCCGTTTGGGTAAAGAATATGTTTACTCACGTGAATAAAATTAACTGGTAAATCTAATACCCAAAAATAGTCGTCTTTAAAAGCCATTTGAACCCAAGAAAAATTAACAAATTTAAATATAAAAGCAAGGTTTATCTTCCCGTGTGTTAAATGCGATCATTTTCTTGTTTTAAGTAATAATAAATAAATACTGGGTGGTATCACAATATCGTAAAAAATTTTTTGTAAAATTTTTATAGTTTCCGAGAAAAAATGATTGAAGTTGTAGTATCTAGTAGTGTCTAGCAGCATCTCTAATACGCGTGGAGAGCCACGTGGCCTCAGCGACTTCGAATACTGAAATCCGATTTTACAATCGTCGTTGCCATAGTGTTTACAATAGTTTTTTAGTAGTTAGTGTCAAAAATGGCTTGCGTGTATAGCAACTCGGAGTATCATGGTGAAGCATTATTTGTATTATGGTGAAACAAGACAGCATTTGTGGTAGTTCTTAGAAACTGAGTAATACGGACATAAATGTGTTTACACGTCGGTGGACTAAATTTTGAACAGTTGTAACATCAGGTCTGCCAAATTATTTTATTATTTAATTTTAATGTGATTGTATAATAAAAGTTATTAGTTCTTACAACTATCTAGAGATCTTTGGATTCGTTTAAATATAATTCACAATTATGCAGAAAGTGGACTTTGTGGTAAAGTTCGCGAATCTATTTGTATCCAGTTTACGGAGTTAGGTAAAACAACAGCTTTATAAAACAAACGCTGCACGTTACCGGGCAAACGCTCATTAAATTAAACACCACCTCGGCAAAAAAGGAATAAATAGCGGAAAGCATCTTCGTCCTTATTTATTTTCAATTGGGAAGCGTCCCCATTTAACCAAACGAACCGAAATCATCACTTATTCACTCCCTTGCAGATAAAGAAACATAGGAGAGAATCGAAACCATTAACATCGGACCCGTTAGAATATACATCCTGGCGGCGGTGGATTTACGCGCGCCGCTCCCATTGTATCGTAATGTTGCATTAAGCGGGGCGGGATGAGATCGGGTCCGTAAACATGGCCAGGGACGCCGCCGCCACGGCCTGGAAGAGTCATAGCGCCCGCGAGAGGCCGCGCTGGAACTAGTTCCCACCTCGCCGTCTCCAGAGAGGCAGAGGAGAGATGTATGGGGGCTTTTTAACATCGGTTAGCCGAATTGGGCCGTGGTAGCCCGGTAGGTGAATGGAAAATCGCAGAGGATTCATCTTCGGATGGAACGTCGGCTTGTCCACTCAAATATTCATCAACGTGAACAAAAATAGGTTTCATCGAGACATACAGGATGTAACTTTAAGTGGCGATCAACATTTTTACGTTCAGAAAGCGAAGAAGTACATAAAAACTCTGGTAACACAGTGCTTTGGTTGGCCCTTTTTTTGTACTTCAGCCTATTTCTGCTACTATGGTTAAACACCGATGGCAGGAGACGAGCAACCCCCAACCTTGTCTTAGGGTAGGGATCTTTTATTTACTTACCTTACATTGCTTAGATTAGGGGCCAACGGTTTTACATCCCCTTCGAGGGATGGTATGTTTTTTTATAAAAACCTCATCTAAATTTGTATAGCTTCTGTGAATACCCTGATATACAGGCCACTAGAAGATGGACGAGCATCGCGAACATTTCCTGGACGGTCACACATCCAGAAGGTTGGCTTTTTTGAACCTTAAATTGTGTAGAGGCTCTATTATATTGCCACTATATTAAAATTAGATGTAGACACTTGTATATTAGATATTACCTTGAATATTACTATTCTAGATTTGTCTGGGAAGGTCTGTGAGTAACCATGTCCAAAGACTGATGAGTTGCACTTGTACATAGAAGTCTCCCAGTTTGTCAGTGAATGCAATGGAAAAAATTAGATCAGTTCAAGTTGACTAACGTTAGCTTGTGTTTCAAAAGTTTTACTGGATTTGTTGTTGCGTTCAGGTATTGCAAAAATTGTAACCGTATTGATCAAAATCTATAGGATCTTTGTCTTTACTAAACACATACATCAGTAGTTGGTGGAAATGAGTGATATACATATACAATAGTGCTCATTATCCGGAAGCCCTATTTTGCGTTTGCCATGACGGCATGAAAGCCATGGTTCAGGGACTTGGGTTAGCATACTTGAAATAAAGCTTCATTTGGCATATTTTTAAAATTGGCGAAGAATCTACTGGAGTTGATGAAACTGGGAACCAATAACGATATAGACTATGTTCCTTGCATCAAACAAGCGAACTACTGCGTAATGTGGTTATTGGAGTTATGGGGTTATGGGGTTATGGGGTTAGGTAAATATATTCTATTTATAGAGCCTTGATATATCACGCGATGAGAGATCAAGTCAAACTACTACCTAAGTAACGCGGTTATTGATGCTATCGATTATGGGGTTAAACGATTATACTGTCATGGGGTTAGGAGGTTTGAGGTTGAATGTATAGGATTATAGGGTTATTGTGGGTACACAGTTCCCTTTATAGGATCGTGATGTGTAATAAGACTTATCAGCTTGGGTTATGAGGTTATATGGGGTTATTGGTAAAATCTGACGCGATGGGGTTAAATGAATCACGGATTCGGATTCAGCGAAGACATGTAGTAGTAGACATACTCTTACCCCCAGATTCGAAAAACATTTTTTTTTGTGTGGCTGTAATTTAATTACAAGGTAATGGAATTAAAAATTTCGCTACAACTTGCATTTATACTTCATCATATTTTTTTATACGCCGCCAGTCAGATACCAAATTCGGTTGTATGGAGCGCGCTTCATCAGTGTTAACAGTTACCTTTTTAAGCCAACTGTGTAAAAGCAAAGGAGTGGCAGAGGGCGAAACTACAACGGAAAATACTATTGTAAACAAAAAAAAAATCCTTTGGTATCACTTTACAATTTGTTATTCTACATTTTTTTAATATCAATGTGGACGAAACGTCGAACATTAAAGACTCTATCAAGTCTTTCTAAAGAATTAATATTATTTTGCGTGATTTGCATACGTTACTAATTGTAAGTGAAACTAATTTCAAAACAATTATTATCTCTGTTTTATAAAATCTATCCTAACCTGTTAATTGTGAAATATTGTTTAAACATGGTTTCAACCTTCATCAGTGTACGTACTTTCAGAAATATTTGAGTAAATAATTTTTTTAAATCGACATTCTGAGATGTTAGAGCCATTAGCTGATTGAAACCTTTTGGTCTAAAGTAATTCGACAAGTAACTTCATGAAGTTATAAAATGGATTTACAAAATACTGTACTGCGCGGTAAGTTCCACTAATATTACAAAAACAAGTCTTTTATATCCGTACATCACGTTACCCATCATTCACTATTATTCTTTGGTGATCTCTTCATATACGATCTTTACTTTTGTTATGTAGGTTGAAACTTATGATAATTGTTCAAAATCATAATAAATATAGCAAACAATTTTTTCTATTTCAGAAAAACTTCTTCATTGAACTTATTCATATTATTTTTCTTGAAAACTGAATTAATGAATGTATTTGTTGTTCCACAATAAAAATGCAAATTTTTCATTTCGGTTGGTTTATTATTATTATTTTTTTTCAACCACCCGTGCTAAAGTCAGGCCTACCGTTGAAAGCAAGAAACAAGAAAACACCAATTAGGCCTATTACTTACCATGGCGTTTTACCACCAACCTACAAATCGATCAATTAGGAAGACCCTGTTTATGTCTGCACTACGTCGTTTGTTGTTCTTGGCGTAATTAGTGTAAGGCATTTTACTTTCTCATTCACCCTTCTTTCAAGGCAAAATTGGGAAAATTATTCCTGTTCTTTTTTTCTAGAACAAGTTGGAATAAATGAGTATAGAAATGTTAAGACTAGAATGTACAAAACTACATATAAAACAGAAACAATGAATTGCCTACAATGATTAGGATATTTTATGTGTTTTTTACTTGTATATTCAAAACATGTTCTGCAAGTAACAGTAACATTGCTTATTAAAACAAAACTTTCTGGGGAAAAGTCATCGCATAAACATCTCCCTCTGATCTCTCTACAATATTTCTCTTCTTCACTATATTTTACTTCAACTCTTGTAGTTGATTTATTACTATTACATCTTGTTTAACTCATCAACTAAAATTAATATAACAGAAGTCAGAGAAATTTCGTAGAATACTCTATTTGATTTGACTCTTGCTCTCACTACGACAAATGTTCCATTTTTCAGTTTGGTTACGTAAATATGGCTCCGACTATGATTATGTCTGCAATTAATTTGGTGACAGAACAGAAAATACAGTTGCAGATATAATTAAATGTGGCGTGTTTTATTTAATTTGTTTGAATTATTCACGTATGAAAATTATCTCATATAATATGTTAACACCTCAATCAAATTATGCCATCAAACGCAGAATATGTTAAATGTTTCATTAAAAAATATATTTTGCCACCACACGCAAGTATGCATCACATCTATATTTAAAGATCATAGGGACATCACAGAAGATCGCTATATAGCGACTACAGTTGATGCGTTCGAGCTTAGCATCGAAGGAAAAACGACCGCTGTACAAGCAGAGACACGACAAAAAGATTTTGCAGCATGACAATGCTGCGAAAGACGTGTCGTTTTCCCGATGTGAAATTAAAATGCTGTCAGAATGATGGGAAAAACTAGTGGCTAGCGACGGGCAATACTTTCAATGACATGTTTTTCACTATTTTTTTTAAATAAAATATTAATTTTCACAAAAAAAAACAGTGAGAACTTATTCGACATCTCGATATGTAAAAATGTTACTTTATTGATCCCAGGTAAATGTTATTCGAATTTTTTTTGGTTGTATTGAATAATAACAAATACATTATTGAAATATACAGGATCTGACGATTGAGAAAAAAGTTATAAATATTCTCATCTGATACGGTAACTCAGCTTTAGACGTCTCTTGGTTCGTGCTCTTCAACGTCTTATACATAGAGTTGCCATAACATCAGCAGATTCTCCCTTAGATTATTAAAAACAGACTTAAAAGGTTTAGAGACACACAGTAATAGAGATAAGTAGTCCAATTTTATATTTAAAATGTCCCGATATATTTTTCCTTAGTCTGACTTACCTAACCTGACATATCTGACCTATTATATTCAGGTAAATAGGGTGATTCACAACTTATCACAAAATGGAGTCAATGTCGTAAAAAAATGTTTTTGCAAAATTCCTATAGTTATAGAAAATAATTATTGAAGCTGTAGTATTTTCAACCTTTACATCGCAGAACTACTGTAGTTTCTAGCATTCATTCGCCCTCACGGTCCCAGGCAATTTCGAATACTGAAATTCGATTTTAGTATTATCGTTGCTGCGATAGTGTTTACATTAGTTTTTCAAGTGGCAAAAATGGCTTACATGTATAGCAACCTCGGAGTTGATGGATATCGTTTTAATCTGGACAAAATTTTGAACAGTTGTTGTAACATCAGGTACTTATGTCAAATTATTTTATTAATTAAAACCACAAATTAATTTTATTAATTAGAATAGAATAGAATAGAAGTTTATTGACCACTTACATACATAAGTACATTTTCAGTAATAAAGTCAGGTACTTATAGCAGTACTAGTACACATATATGAATTAAAAGCGTTAATAGATAAAAAACAGTGAGACAATAAGAAATTTTTAACCAACTTTTGAAAGATTTTACAAGACATTTGTTTGATTTTAATGTATTTAAAGTGATTAACAAGGTTGTTATAAGTCAAATTTGTAGTTTATTATTTCTTGTAATGTCAATACGAGAAAATGGAATAACAATATTCTCAGCATGCCTAGTATAGTGTTGGTATACATTGCAATGTTTGACCAAATTTCCAACATTTTTATGAATAAAAAGTAAGGATTCATATATAAAAAGTCATGAAAGTGGTAAAATCCTAATTTTTGGCATTACTAGAATTACTCCATAGTGCAATGCAATATGTCAAATGACCATGAACTAATGTAATACACCATTCTCATTACACTGTAATCAAGTGAAGGTCGCAGCTGTCTTAGCAGGAATATTTTTGTGGATAGTTTTGAACATAGGCTATCAATATGTGCTGTCCAGTTTAGATTAGAAAATTTACATCGGATTTGGATTGGATTTTACTAGAAGTAAATGTTAGGTGTTGAGTTTTGGATGGAGTTTGGATGGTGGAGTTTTTTCAACATTCACTGAAAACCAATTTTCCACCGCAATCAAACTACCCGAACTCATATTTCTATTAGCGAGACAACAGTGTTGTGTCATTCGCAAAGCGGATATATGTACTATTAGGAATATTGACCGGTAAGTCGTTGATGTATATCAGGAAAAACACAGGACCTAGTACTGACCCCTGAGGTACACCATGATATATAGGAAGTAAGGTAGATTATATGCCCTTTATTACTGACATATTGCTGCCTGCCTGTTAAATAAGATGGAAAAAGTTGTTATTCATTACTACGAATGCCGTAATATCCAAGTTTTACAAGTAAAATATCGACATTAACGCAATCAAAGGCCTTCGAAAGATCACAAGAAGAAGCATAAGTAACAGCATTATTATAATTGATGGTAGAAAAGCTCTTTCTGAAAGGAAATTGTAAAGGTGACAATATAGATTTAATTGCTAAATAAGCAAGTAGCTTTTCTTTTATAAGAACTTCAAATATTTTTAAAAAATCGGAACTATAGCTATAGGACGAAAATTATCTAATGAGTCAATGTTTCTTTTTTTGTACACATGAAGAACTTTTGTTATTTTTAAACAATCAGCCCATGTACTCTCTTCAATACATTTAGTAAATAGCAGTGTCAATCGGGCCACAAGAAAATTTAATGATGTTTTTATTATGCAACTACTTAAACCATAGTAATCAAGGAAAATTTTGTTTTTCAGTTGTGGAATGGCTTGTTTAACGTCAGATTCAAGAATATCTAGAATTAATAATAACAAAAGCTGCAAAAACAGTTTCATTTGCTGATATAAAATAGGTTGTATTTCTTTGCTTGGGAAAGAAATTCTTTAAATTTTGTCGGTTCATTTTTATTACACTTTGCCGTCGTGCCGGTCGTCGACTGCATGCTTTGCCTTGCGAAAGGTCAGGTTTTGCAAGGGACCAATTTCCAGTGCAGTGCAAAAGTGTATTTCTAAATCATTTTCGATTTGCCCTTTTTAATTTTTCTTTACAAAACTGAATTTGTAAGAGTAAGAATCGAAAATTTAAACCACTCTCCATTGCCCCTATATCAACACAGAAGGATAACCGTGCCATATGGGTCCGAAATCTGGACGTTATAACTTGATTACGCCACATTTAGTCTCCATCGCGAATGAAATATACATTTTCCGCTTTTCCGAATTGATTTCCCTAGGAAGGAGGTCCGATCCGGCCTCCGGCGGCGGGCGATAAAAACGACGAAATCAAATCGAGAAGGCATTCATTCCCGGTGTTATTGATATTGCAGGGCAGTGACCATAAACACTGTTTGTGACGACTGTCGTCGGGAATTCGAAAAAATTACCTTATACTGCCACCGGAGCTGCAATATTTATCAGGACAGAAGGGGACGGCGCTTTTACGAGTTCGCTTCTCGAGGTGTTATTTCCGAGTGTGAATTATTTTGGTGGAAGATTCATAAAGTAAAAAACTACTTGAATATGTTATCCGCTACGTGCATACAATCTAATAACTTATATTTAACTTATACAGGGTGTTAGTGAACTTATGTCAAATATTTTTGCCACATGTCCGTTGTGTCAAAATGAGGTAAACATACGAATTTGTGATGAGTATAATGTAATTTTAAAATCTGACTTACCTCAACGTTGCAAGGAGCCACCTTTTGAGAACAGCTGATTTACATAGAAGATGTTCCATGTACCCACCATTTGCTTGCACACAAGCTTCAGCGCGACGTATCCAATTCGCTCGCACGCGTTGTAACATTGTCACGTCCTCTCGAAACGTATTACAAGAAAACTTGGAAATGAGGCTATTAAATGTACGAAAAACAGCACACTACAACAATGTATTACAAACTGACTTTCGAATACAGTCTGGCTTCATAAGAAACCTACAAACTTGGTAAAAAGTGATACAGAATTTCTTGTAAGTACTCGCCGCGATAATATGCATGTATTTCAGCAGTTCCAAAACAGTTTTAAACACATTTTTAATTAGCTTTTTTTGACATAAACCACACCGCTTGAAATTTTTGACATAAGTTCATTAACACTCTGTATAAAAAAAAATATTTACTCCATTCTTTCAATAACATGGTAGGTACAAAGAGGTCAAATATAAAAGTTTCTAGCATTTTTTGATGATTTTTTTTGCGTTAGTGTATTGGTAAGACTTTTTTACATACTGCATTCCATGTGCCTATAGAGAATCTGTTTTCAAATTCAAGACACCCAGTAGGGTCCTTTAATAAGAAGAAAAACTACAATAGTGGTAAGCCATTTCCAACTATTATTTTCTATATTTTTTGCGCATTCATAGAGTCCACGCCTATTCAATAACATATTTGCAAAAATTAATAAAAGTAAGTCCAATTATCTGGAAAAATTTGAATAAGTTGTAAATGTAAATATTTTTCCTACATAAGGCTGATTTTAATCTTGAATATTTTCTTTTAATAACATTTTCGATAAAACAAAGCGTACTGTGTTTTTTTAAATTGTAACTTTTCTATCCTTCTTCAGTAGACAGAGACGTCTGTGTATTTTTTTATAAAAAATGTTCATTTTCATGGATTGTACAAGAATTTTAAATTAGAAAATAATACAGGCATATTATTATTGCCCTACATTTTTTTCTTTGCTCCAATAACATTTTTGTAAACATTATTTAATAAAAAAAATATGAAAAGAACTGAATTATGTATGAACATGTTAAAAAAATTAAATAATAGCAAATTAAATAACTTTTATTACTACCCTTAGAGATTGAAATGAAAAAATATGTAAATATCAAAAAGTAAGTAAGTAATATATTGTAGTGAAATATAATTTTGTCAAAATTGTTGTGTAATAATAATATTTTTGCCAAAAAAAAAAAATAAAAATTAAACTTTAATACAATCTTTATTCCAAAAATTTTGTGGGTTGCCTTAAAATTTGCAACTTGTATTTTATTAATTTTGTTATCTTGTCTAATCTAATACAATTAAATACAATACAAGGATTGTTTTTTTTAATTAAAGAAAAATTTTACTTCATTAGCAATTAATTTAAATTATCAATTTTTAATACATCTCTTTGTATTGCATTTTGCCTATCTTACAGGGCATAATCTCTTGTTTACTGACAGAAAATTCAACTCTATTTAAACATGGCTGTCCCTAATGATAAATTGGTTCAAGCTCGTGGATTTTGTGAAGTTTTTAAACATATGATTGATTTGCTTGTATTTATTTTTATTCAGGTAAGTTCTATAGTTTATTCTGCATCCTTTTTCTAAGGTTTGATGCCATAGAAAAGTATTATTTATAGGTTATAGCTATCTGTTTTGTTTATAGTGCACTTTATTTTTATTTTAGATACCTGGTATTTGCTAATTTGAATTTTTCCTTGTTGGAAACTGCGTAGATGTCCTTTATACCATTTATGGGGCCACTGGAAACCTCTCTGGACTGCTTACAATTGGTAACGGAAATTTTCTTTTTGATGTCAAATTTCTTTCTTGTGGTTTTGAGAACAAACAAACTTTTAACTTTTCTGGTAAGTTTAATTTTCTTATTTAACTATTTCTTTCTTGTACAAACTTAAATTTCTTGGAGCTGCCTGCCTCTCTATTTTGCATTCTCCAAAACCCAAGCCGTAACCAATCAATAAACTTTTGTTTTTCATCCTTTCTGGATTTTTCTGGTCCTACTTTTGCTTAAGGTCCTTCACAGAATTTTCAGTCCTTGGATGTCCTTTTTTTAACATACAATTATATACTAATTATTAAAATATTCTTTATTTTACGTTTTTTTGTAGGTCGTCTCCAGGTACTTCTAAAGCCAACTTTAGTTTTGACAATTGTGAAAATTTATAATTTAATTTGACAATAGATAAAATTTTTATATTATGACAAGTTCAATTGAGATATTTTCTATGCAGTTACTCGTCTTCCCAGAATATGCATACCAGATTCATCTATAGATTTTGAACTTTTATTTGATATACGTCACTCTAGGTTTAAATTCTGTTTTCTCATTGTACTGAAAGTTAACAAGTGTCGATGTCAAACTGTTGGACATAGGAATTTTTCCGGTTACTAAAATTAAATTAAATCTCATAGTTTTAGTTTAACAACTTTGAACTAATGTTATGTATATTTATTTTGTAAAGCGGTAAACTCAAAACTGTGTACAGGAATGCATTTCTCCCGAAAATTATAATCTTGTGACAAAATCGCTTATAAAACAAATAAAGTTAGGCATAAAATGAAATGAAATATTCATCCGGCGCGAATGTAAATCAAGGCGCTCGCAAGCCGGAACAAATTTTATAAATTTATTACGGTGCAAACTGTAGTTAACGAAAAACTTAAATGAGTGAACATTTTCGCATTATAAAGTTCCAGCCGCTCCCTTGTAACACATTCCACCCCCGGGACATAATTTTAAGCATTACAAAGTGCAACTCGAATTAATTTTCATTTCTGTAAAAGTTTCTGACACTTTACGAGACAAAATCTTGTTGTATAATTTACTATTTAAAGCAGATCGCGTAATGGAGAGTTATGGGGCGGTTCCTGTTATCTGCTTGGTCCATTTTGTCAGGATTGTGCGGAAATCTTATTTAAAGGTTTACAAAATATACATTTTGCAATCATGTAGGCACTTTGTTAAGATATTTTAGGTATATTAGCTATATTAAGGACAACAAAAAATCATGTTGCCATAATGCATTAATGCATTTTGCTAAAACGTGTTTGTTAGCACAAAAAAATTTCTTGTTCCTATTTAACAGCTCACATGAATTTATATTTTAATCAATTGTAGATCTGATTCAAGTGAGTATACTTCCTTCAGATCTATTCAATTACAATCTTACTCAAACTTACTTACTTAGTATAATTGAGGCCTAACTTAAAATTTTCTGGAATAAACCAGAATTTGCATCAGTGCGCATGCGTGTATGTCGACCATACTCCATACTGTACTGCAGCTAAAACCTCTATTCTTCTCCAATATCCTACTTTGGTCTCAATCGACACGTAGAAAGGCTCTAGTGTATATGTTTCTCCTGGTGTACAAATATCTAGTGAGCAGCAACTTATCTTAGTCAGCACACATCGTTGAAGTTGTTGAATACCTCGGCGAGCAACAGCCAATGCCAATAGCGTCCAGTATAGAACTTTGTGTTCCAGTCCAGTAGTAAACGCATCGTTAATAAACTCGAGACTACATGTAGTAAGCACCTTCCTTCTTATTTTTCATATTCTTCACGGTTATCTCGTTTCACGATAGGAATCTGCCTAGGGTTCCCAGAAGTTCGCTGCCCAATGAAAGAAACCATGCTACTCGTCAGTTGACTGAGGCAATCGCCACCAAAGTCAACACCAACCATCATCGCTGGAAAACCAGGTATATTTAGACATCTCCCAAAGATAACCATACACCAACTATGTAGAATAATCTATACTTTATCCAGCTCAGGATCTCTTCTACCAGCATAAAATTATACGCATTTCATTTATACCGACTACAGTAGACGCAAACTAGGCTAGATTATATTAGCTTCTGAAAGTGAAACGGTACCAACGCTCCATGCACCTAGGTGGTAGAAATGCCCTGTTGGGTCATCATCAATGGGTGCCGGGATCATTACCAACGGCAGGTTTGATGATTATGGAAGGTGAGGTTGACAGGATTAAGGAGAAATTAATATCAGGAACACTTCCCAACTAGTACTCAAGTTTAGCTATCGTGTTCCGCAAATAGTAAGGGAACTACATGTAAGAATCATTCACAGGTTCGTTATAAAGTTATTAATGAAGAGGAGAAAATGACTGTATAATTTTACTGGTAATAGCCATTGATTTACTAGGTAGTACCTCTTCATATACTCTCAGACATGTTTAACAATAAAATATCTATATTTAGACCACATTAGATGCAGTGGCGCCCATTAAGTTAAATTTCAATACTCATGAACCAATTGAGTTGATCAAAATCTCCAACTTGATGTACGAAAGTTCGATTAATTAAGAAATATTGACATATTGAAAAATGAATGAATTTTGTAATTTTTTTTCGATCTACTTTAAAAAATGTAACCTTTCTTTTCAGAGAAATACATACATTTTTTAATTTTTAATAAGAAAGTTATAACAATCTCAAATTTGTTGTTCGCTCCCCTAAACAGAGATTTTAACAAAAACCTCAGAACAGGTCAATTTAATTTTGTCAATTTGTTTACATAAATCATATTTTTAATTCTATTTGAGTAAATATGATTTTTTTATAAATAAAAAATATAGTTTTTCTGACATAAAAAATAAGGGTAGCAACCCCCAAACACGGATTCACTTGTGAAATATTTGTTTTTTATCATAAGTAATTTCCATTTTGTTTCATTTCAAAATATAGATTAGAACCCCAGAAATTTTGAAAAAACTGTTTTTAGGGGCGAACTTTGAGGGTGTATTTCACCCCGTAAATATGTTTTTCCGCCGATAAAAAAAATACGCGTCTCTACATTTTTTAGAGTAGATTAAAAAGAAAATACAAAATTCATTTGTTTTTCTGCTTATGATTTTTTTAAATTTCTGAAATCTTCCCTTAACTTCTAGCCTCCCTAACTCTGTTAATTTTAATAGTACAAGAAAAAGTCAACATGCCATTTTTATGTAGAATTGTATGCTTTATAACTTTTATAAGAAACTTTTTCTGGCCCTTGCTCCTTTTGAGTTATCTTGAAAAACTCCTTTGTTTTATCATTTTTCACCCTTGGCCGGGGGTTGAACAAAAAATTACTGTCACTTATTGTTATAATTTACCTCAAACTAACTCATATCAAAAATTCAGTCACGTTGACCAAAATTTCGATTTAAAGGCTTATTTAATTAATTGGACTGTCATAGTTTGTTTTGTACTTGTGCATTTAAAAATTACTGAATTTTGCTTTTTGGTAAGTACTTAATTTATTTTTTAATACGTTGGACGACGTGAATCTTTGGGTACTTTAATTACATACTTTTCAAATTCATAATTTGATTAAAAGTTCATGCTTTCAGAGATTCATAATTACTAAGATTCGAGCTAAAATTTAAGCACAAAACCATCCTCGTACTACAAAATCGATACATTTTATTTTATTTATTTAAAAACTGGAAAACAATTGTCTTGAAATTTACTAAATGTTTCACAATAATAGTTGTTTATATTTTTGTTATTCCGTAGGACAAGTCTGCCGCGTGCAGACGCGGTATGCATCAGCAGGTTAAGCATACTCGCTGTATTTTGAAAACTGTTAATCTTACGTCCCTATAATATACAACTTTTTTGTTTATTTATGATTATCTCATGCTGAAGTAATGGCAGTCAAACTTCTTACACCCTGTGTATGAAATACAGAAAAAGGTGTGTTGGTCACCTTCTGTTTTCATATTCCTTTATTAAACTACCTGAGCGCCTATAACTAGACTATATAGACTATTCTCCTTTCGAAACGTCCCCTAAACATCACATTAGCCGCTATCTGCGGCTTCCATCAGCAATAAAACTCAACCGCCGCCACGAGAGGATCCCAATCGGATGCGTTTCAAATGAAGTGGGCTTCGAATTGAACATCTCGCCGCAGCACCGTAAAGCAGCGATTTGGTCATCAAGATGTACGCCGTGTTTAAGCCGATGACGCCCTGGGGTGATATTGACCCGTTTGGCACGCACCGTGAGGCTTTCTTGCACCGTCACGGGGTCATATCTAAATTTATCGCATCGCAGCGAGCTTTCTTAAGGTCGCATGAACATTGTCTTCCTATTTCCTTATTGTAATTTATGGTGGAACATACGCATATGCAATTCTTACATGAAAATTAGGATGGCAAGGTACAAGTTGATATTTTTACTGAATACACTTCAACATTGTAGTATGTTTTCTTCACTGTTAACTTTTTTCCATAATTATTTAACTAAGTAACAAAAGACAATTTGTGGAGTATCACGGTTTCAGGTCTGTCGAAATTCAGGCTATATTTGGAGTGCCACAGGGCTTAACATTTTTTCAAAGTCATTTTTAAACAAATTAAATTTGAAAAATTTAATTATCAGTAAATGCATATGTTAATACAACTATTTAGGTACAAAAACAACTAATGATCGAAACTTTACAACGCCTGTGAGCTTTGGAAAAATGAATTGAAAATAGCATCTTCTTAGATAACAAATTCCGCCAACGCCAAACCAATGAAGCTTTCGGGCTGAAATTTTTACCACTTATTAAGGGTATAAAAAGGCTCAAAAATCCTGAATTACAAGTGTCTGCGATGAAAATTGCATTAAATACTAGCAATTGAAAAAAACGGCCATTTTCGACCATTTTTGAGCTCTTGGGCATAAACAAATTATCGGAATTTAATCGGACTTGTCTCATTTTATAGGCTTATTTAATATCTACCTTTTTTGTATAAACAGTCAAAAAAAACACTTTTCCATAACTTTGACCATTGTTTTAACAAAGTTTCCCAACTAGTCTCGAGTTGATTTTTTCATATTTTGTTTAAAAGAGGTTTGTGAACAATATTCCGCAAAAAAACTTCTAATAGTATTTTTTTCCCGAAACACGCTATTTCATGTCTATAATGACTGGGCTATTATGCTACATTTACCGATTCAATTTTTTTTTAATATGTAGTACACTTGAAGGGAATCTACCTTTACTGTGTTTGAAAAACTGTGAAAAATGACAAAATCGAATCAGGCATTTTTTTTGTAAGAAAACGTTTAATAGCTTAATCGATTTCTACGCATCTCAAATCTAAAATTAAAAAATATAAGAGCGTTTGTCACAATTTCTAATAAATTATAATTTTATTAACGCCCCCTATGCCTTCATAATTATTACTACTGCACCTTAAGCTATTTATTCGTACCCTTAGAGCCAATATTTTCAAGTTTTCCTCTTTACATTTTAGGCGTAACGTCTATAACCATCTGCAGAGAGAAGAGTAGACATATTTGTACAATTTCAAAAATATAGCAAAATATAGCTGTATTTAATATTTAACATTTAACATTTATAACTTTGTTAGTTTGTAGGCTTTATTTTATTTCTTATATTTCGTTTGTTATTATAATGCTTTGTAGTTTTCATTGTGTAATTGGTCCTTGTACTGTTGAATGTTGTAAATATAAAATAAAAATATATGATATATACAGGGTGTCCGGTAAGTACCTCCTAATCTCTCGGGAGTGTATAGGGGAGGTCAAAATAAAACTAGTCCTTCCTATAATTTTTTTCCTAATGTGCCCCCTAACGGAGTTATGGGGGGTCAAAGGGGTACCTAGAAATTAACGTTTAGGGTTATAACTTTGAAACCACCCTGTATATTTTAATAAAATTTTCGTACGTTGTATTACACATGGAGCTCTACGATTTGATGCTAAAATCAACTTTTTGCTATTATCAGGTGTCCAGAAACGGACTGGCCCTATCACAATTTTTCTCAAAATTTTGACAGAAGTAATTTTATCAAACTGAAAATATTATTATTAGATACTCTGAAGGTTTTTCTTTAAAAATGGTACTCTTTATTTATTTCGAAAAAATGAACGGTTTGCGAGATAAATCGGTTTTGAAAAAAATTGGTAACAAATACAACAACAATTAAAATTTATTTTTTT
>NW_019416897.1:806734-817023 GCF_000390285.2 Anoplophora glabripennis | reverse complement strand
GACGAGTAAAGGTCGCTTCATCAGTGAATAGTACATTATCCAAAAATTCCTGGTCAAGGTTTTGCTGATTGCGCATAAAATGAGCAAATTGTAATCTAGCTGGTAAGTCTGCTGCTAAAAGATTTTGCACGGGTGTAAAATGGTAGGGATATAAATTTTCCTTGTGAAAGATTTTGAGAACTGTTGTTTTACTAACACCGGTTTCTCTAGCTACCTGCCTGCTGCTAACTTCTGGATTTCCTGCCACTCTTACTAAAATTTCTTCTTCTTGGTGAACTGTAACAGTACGCCCTGCGTTGTCTCTTTTAGGACGAAAACTACCAGTTTCTCCAAGTCTATTAAAAAGTTCTTGAAATAGTTTCCGATTTGGTTGCCTTCTATTCGGATACAACTCTGAATACCGACGAAGCGCTCGACGTCCAACATAATCTGATTGCGCATAAACGCAAACCATATCGCGCATTTCTCCATTTGAAAATAAATTATGGCGTGGCATGTTATCTCGCACTACGATTTAGATCATAAAGTAAAGAATACTTTTAATAAGGCACGAATAATACTGTAATATTACTGACAGCACTAAGATAAGTGGAAAATGTCAAAATTGGATTTTAACATAAGCCTACTTGAAAATGTTTGCCTATTTGTAACTGAATGCAAATACATTGGAATTTTCAATGGCAAATTTTACGAGAATGGTGCAAGATAGCGACTATCAAAAAGTATAGCTTTTTTGTGTAAAAGAAGTTGTAAAATCAGAATTTGCTACCTGAGAATTAGATTTTTGAAAGATAAAAAAGTTCTGTCGTTTTCAACGCATTCGACCTAGCGCAGGTGGCGCTCTCTATGAGCTACAAGCAAACCATGGATATATTTCAATCTCTCGCCCCAGAAAACCCCTAACACCAAAATTTCATCTTGATATGAGCATTGATTATGAAATAAATAAAAAAAAACTAAAATAATATTTTGCATTAAACACCCTGTATCTCTGTAAGTATTAACTTTTGGACTAAGGTGAGTTCGTCTAAACCGCATTATTTTCACGTCAGGAATCTAGTCATGAATTTTGGCCCATTACATCGCGACCACCCTGTATAAACTCCTAGTCGGAAATGAGCCGTTTTGGCCCTGGTGGAATTTTTGTCCAAAAAATTTTTATTAAGTATAACGCGAAAATACCTAATAAATCTATAAATTGTTTAAAACGGCTTACTCAATGACCACTGTCCGCGCAGTAAGTGGATGTCAACTTCCTACATCTGGTTTAAAGTTACCTTTGCCCTTAATGGACGATGGATTGACGAAAATTTTGTTCGGTAAGGATGTTGGCGATTCGGAAAGCGCTCAGCTTCTCTAGCGTTGCTTCTTGCTTCGCCATAAATGTCTGCATACTCTTCGAACGTAAATTGGTCCATTTCAACAACTTACAAGTAAAATTTCGTCGCAAACAAAACAAATCTAAAACAAGGTCAACTAGGTCTGATCATTTTAACGTGACAGCTCTGTTCATCTGTTTCACTATTCCTTACATCGTGACACAGATGACATTGCATAGTTAGATTAGATGAGTGCAATAGAGCTTTTGTCACACAGTTGTGGATAAAATCAATTTTTACCAACATCGTCTGTAGGACATGCAGTTGGTAAACACTTATCAGAAGAGATAAAGATAATAAATGATAAATTCCCCTTAAGTAGTCTTGTTAATATCATTGACTTTATTGCTTATACAGGGTGTCTCAGTTTTATTTTGTAAAATGCATTTTTTGTTTCCATTAGCATGCTTTTTCAGAAAATAAAAGCAATTATTATTTTGCACAGGACCGTACTATTTTTTTTTATGAAATAGTCGAATGAGTTTCAAATATGTCCGCCACTGGTTCCGCAAAAGTCTTGATATTAAAGTATTTTATGGAAACTTGACCCAATATACCGTACATCAAATTTTGTTCAAATATCTCTATTATTTCAGAAAATATTTACATTAAACGATTTTTTTGACCATTAACACTCTGTATCTTGAAATCGGTTGAGATTTCGAAATAAGTTTGTATGACAAAGTGTCACTATTTTTTCGTTGTACTATCTGTTCCAGAAGTCTCATAGATTAAAACTAAGACACCCTGTACATTACATATTCGTGGACAGGTTGCTGTGGTTTAGAAAAATCTGTCAAAAGCCCCAAGTTATTGAAAGTTCAGTATCATGGTTTTACTCTACTGAAATTGTTGTTAATTCGGGAGTACCTCAGGGATCAGTTTTTGGCTCGCCGTTATGCAATAATATGTTCATTAATGATATTTGTGACAATCTTCTAACTAATGCTCTTTATATGCAGTCAACTTCAAACTGTTTACTTTTAAAAGAGCTGTCAAGAGTATGAGTGACGAGAACTTTTAATACGAAATTAACTTTTATTCCTCACATTGTATCTAACGCTAAAAAAGTCTTGGTTTCATTAGAAGAAATGATAAGCACCTGAAATAAGTTTCCACATACTCTTTATTGCATAATGCGTTTGTCACATCGAAAGTTAAATATATATCCATCATTTTGACCCCAATACATGTGGAAAAAGTTCAGATCAAATTTCTCAAATATCTATCTTTCAGACTTAAAAATATATATCATTAGAGATATTTTAAAATCTGATATATTATGAATGATTTAACATTATATCGAAGTACTTTTCTGTTTTATTCTTAGAGTGATTTTAATTTCTTGCTTCATTTTTGAGTCAGAGACCTTTAGAAGTTACATAATTATGATGACAGTCAATCATCAGTATGATGCTAGATCTGGAGTTCCACAAAGCTCAAATTTAGGACCTTTATTATTTTTGGTGTTCACAAAAGATTTACCAAACGTTGTACAACATTTTGATATGTCTGCTATACGCAGATGCTTCAGAATTTAATGGTAAAATTATATCTTCTCAAGATTGTGCTTTTTACAGGACGACATCGGTGCCAGATATCAGTAGAGCATAAATAACAAACTACACTTTATTATCGCTAAATGTCTGATTGTGTTTTGCAACCGGGAAATGGATAAAACTGTTTTTAATTATTACATTATTCTGTTGTTTCTATAGACCAACATGGCCATAGAAAAGGCTTCTACTAATAAAAACTCGATTTGTCTTAAACTGTAAATATTTAATAGTATGTAACCAATAGCAAGTGATCAACAAAGACATGGTGATGTGATTTACACCGATTTTTCGAAGGCATTAACCACATATTTAACCACAAACTTTTGCATGTTTTGCTTATATGTCCATAATTTTTCTTCTTTTCAAAAAAT
The DNA here is from genome assembly GCF_000390285.2 of Anoplophora glabripennis. Taxonomy (NCBI): domain Eukaryota; kingdom Metazoa; phylum Arthropoda; class Insecta; order Coleoptera; family Cerambycidae; genus Anoplophora; species Anoplophora glabripennis. The sequence goes on along the minus strand of NW_019416897.1, from coordinate 813,714 downwards.
AAATCCTTTTTTATCAGATAGATGATGTAAGTATATTGCATACTTTCCAGTATGGATAGTTAATAATGGACGAAAAGGAAGGCAAGCAGGATTTACATCACAAAATTAATTATGTTCTTTAAACTGATACATCAGCATAGACATCTTGTTGCCTGATGATGATAAAGTAATGTATTACTTCACGAAACCTTTAGCGTAATCAAGGACTTATTGTGAGATGAATTTCATTTCTTTTCCCTTTCATACATTTTAAAATCCCTTCAAATCTACTTGTAGTTGCTAAAAAATCTCCCCGTGTCGAATGTATTGTTTGATTTTCCGTTCCATCGCCCCTTCTAAGGGTCTTCTTCCCATTTTTAAAACCGACGTCTCGTATGACGTTAGAAATGAGGCGATGGGAGAATAAGAGATGTCCCTGGAAGTGAAAACATTTATAACGACCGTCAGTCTTTGGTCAGGGCGTCGCTTTTGTATTCAGGCGCGCTGTGCAAAGCCACCCGGGATTCGGGCTGATCGCAAGCTTGAATTCCTTATCGGTAATACCAATCCCGGCGTGCCTTGGTTTGTTCTGCGGCTTTCTAATCCACTTGACTGAGGAGCCGCACCATGCCCATATGTATTGTTAACCCAATTTATACCCGTTAAAATTGCCCATATTAAAATATAATTTTCTCATCAAATTGTTGATAAAATTACAAATGGAAAAATAAATCACTATATAATTATAATTATTATTTATTTCTGGTATGATTCCAGTTTTTTCTGTTTTTTTGGGTATTTGTGATCTGTGAAAAAAAATATTAAATAATCGTTCCTGTAGGGAGAGGTTATTGGGAAAGTCAGTCCTTATTTTTTATGAGGTGCTGTTAGTAAATTATATTAATACCTATACGGCCTATCTTGTCAGTGTATCCTTGTATACAGGGTGATTCAGTCATAATGTCATTAATTTTAACCACGTATTTGGAAGGCTCAATAAAGACAGAAAATCGGAAAAAAAATTTTTTACTCGACTTTTAAAAATGAAGGAAATCAACCCATAACTCCCGCTACGAGGGCTGCCCTGCCGATGCCCGGATGCTNCTAAACGTTAATTTCTAGGTACCCCTTTGACCCCCCATAACTCCGTTAGGGGGCACATTAGGAAAAAAAATTATAGGAAGGACTAGTTTTATTTTGACCTCCCCTATACACTCCCGAGAGATTAGGAGGTACTTACCAGACACCCTGTATAATATAAAGTTGCGATGTAACTAAATACAATACATTGAGGAAAATACTTGTTACTAAATACCTTTTGTATTTAAATTAAATATCAACAGCAAAAGGTGAGATCTCCCAGTTGCTATTTTAAACACCATTTCTAGTAGTATATCTATATTCCGCATTCTCTGTAGTAATTCCTCGGCATAACTTTTATTATACCCGCAATTGTCCCTCTTATTATCCAGCTCACCCAAGAGGATCCTACGGGACGTACAGGAGCCCAATTAAAAATTAAAACCTCATTCTTTCCCGAGTAGTTAGTTCGCGAGCGACATTGGTTGACTTTGCATTTGACTTCGTAATTGTTAACTTTGCCGTGTATATCCCACGAACCTTTTGACGTCCTAACAATCTGAACAACTCAAAAGTCTTGCGACTGGGGATTACCTGGCTTCAAACTTTAAATCTCATTAAGCGCCAACTTTATTTCTTTACGCGGCCTGGGCGTATCAGGGTATGTTTTAGTGATAAGGGAAGGGGTATGTTCGGAAAATGAGGCGGAATACGGGGAGATTTTGGAAAAGGTTCGGAACTGGCGATCAATTTTGCAAGAAATAGTTGTGTTGGATCTATATAATCATTAACAGCTTTTATGTATTTTAAAAAATAATAATTTCGGATAGCCATTCGAAAGGGTAACGAATAAGTTTTTGGTTTTTTGTTTGTTTCATCTCCTATTCCTCTTGACTGTTTGGTATATACAGGGTGTCCCAGAGTATGTGGGCAATTTATAAAGGGGACGTTAAAATATCATGACAAGTTCCTATAAAAATTTTCCCTAGAAGCCCCCCCTACGGAGATACAGGCCCCTTTTTGAATAACTTTTAAACTATATTTTAATACGATGGACAACAGACTATTAATTATAGGATTTTGAAAGGAACTGTGACGTTTAAGATATTTTATTACATGAATCGTTCAAATGGTCATTTTAGACGAAAAAATCGCGGAGTGTTATTAAATTAGAGGGAGAAAATGGAGATAGGTGTGAAAATGCACCCCTTTCAGTTTTTTAATTATTGTAGCTCGAAAACGAAGCGAAATTTCGGTATAGCTCATAGGAAAAATTTTGTAGAGAATTGAATTTACCAATGGCTTATTTGAAAAATGTAAAAGAAAAATTTTAATGCAAAAAATCGTTAATAAACAAGTTGTGAAAATTATTAATTATTAACAAATAAATCTTGAAATAATAATTTTTTATTAAGTAAAGAACCAATTTGTTGTAAAAATAATAAGAATTATAATCATTATTATGTTAAAAACGACGATAATCGAAAAAATTGTTTAACCGGTTATAACTCAGTCAATATTAGACCAAAAACTTTTGAAAATGCATTATTTTGAAGGGCATCTCATATAGTTTTTTTGTATAGCAATTTTCTTTGTCTACTTTTACTAAAAAAAAAATTTTAAAAATCAACAGATATAATCTTTTGTTTTTTAAAATTGTTTATTCACGATTTTTTGGATAACATTTTACTTTTAAATTTTTATAAATAAGCCATTTCGATGGAAAATTCAATTCTCTATAAAATTTTTCCTATAAATTATACCGAAATTTTGCTTCGTTTTCGTGCTATATTTAAAAAACTACAAAAGTGCATTTTCAAACCTGTCTTCAATTTCAACCCTTAAATTTAATAGCACCCCGTGGTGTTTTTAATTTTTAATGACCCTTCGAACAAGTTATGTGATGAAAATCCTTGAACGTCTTATTTCCTTCCTTTTTTGCAAAAAATGAAGATTAAAACGTATAAGGGTAAACGTGACAAAAATCGAAAAATTAGCTAATTGTAAGTTTCAGCGGCCATATATCAGCCAATTTCCATCCAGAAATTCTTTACAACGTCTTATTTTGAAGGAAAATTTTATCTACTTATTTTCTATGAAGCAATGCCTATACCAAAAAAAAACTAGAGGCAAAAAAGTAAAAAAAAAAAATCAAAAAATCGAATTTTTTACTTTTTTCAAATTGTTATTAACGATTTTTTGCATAAAATTTTCCTTTTAAATTTTTTAAATAAGCTATTTCGATGGGAAATTCAATTCCCTAAATAATTTTTCCTATGAACTATAGCGAAATTTTCCTTCGTTTTCGAGGTACAATTAAAAAACTAAAAGTATTTTCACCCCTATCTCCAATTTCAACTCTCTAATTTAGTAACACTCAACGTTTTTTTGATCTAAAATTACTATTTCAACGATTCATGTAATAAAATATCTTAAAAGTCATAGTTCCTTTTAACCCTGTTTTTTTTTATGTAATCAATAGCCTAAGAAGACTTTAAAAATTGACCCATGAAAACAATTTGTCTTATTTGGTTTGCCTGTGGCAGAATAATGAAATTTTTTTTTAATCTGTACTATAAAGATACAAAAATAATATTTTTGATATCGATAAAATGAACTGTTTTCGAGAAAAAACTAGTTTTGTTTAATATGACTTTTATTACATCCATAAAGAGAAATAAACCGATGAAATTTGCATTCTTTCTGTGCCTATCTAAAAAATGCCTTCATATTTTCCTTATTTTTTTTATTCCTCGGATTTATTTTATTTGCCGTAATGGAATTTACGTTTGCTGAATATGTCGACATGCATTTATTGCATGGACTTGCATAATGTAATGCATTAGAAGCCAGACGGTTTTATGAGAAACGATATCCAAATCGAAGAACTCTTGACAGGAAAACTTTTGAAAAAGTGGATCAGCGTTTAAGAGAGACTGGTAAAAATTACAATTTATTTGTTACTTACGTTAGCTTACTTTTTGAGTAGGTAAGTAATATGTAGAATTAAAATGCTGTAAATAATTTTAGGAACGTTTTCCAAAGCCAGACACAATTGTGGATCAAATGAATCGCGGTGAGGTCACTGAAGAAGATATCCTAAATGCCGCAGAAGCAGATCTTTCAAAAAGTGTCCGGTAATTGGCTGCCCAGTTCAATTGCCCAAAATCTACGGTTCTTAGAATCCTTAAAGAGCAATCCCTATCGCATACAGAATGTCCAGGCACTTTTTCCTGTAGACTATCCGCGAAGGATGTAATTTTCAAACGGACTTTTAGATAGGTATTCTAACAATGCAAATTTTCATCGATTCAATTCTCTTCACGGACGAAACCGGATTGTATAAAAATTAAATCATAAACTCCCATAATTTGCATTTATAAGCAGAAGAAAATCCACGTGCTTCTATTGTGACGCATCATCAGCACCACTTTGAACCCATTAACGTATGGGCTGGGATCATCGGGCAACATTTCATTGGACTAGTTGTATTGCCTAGAAACTTAACTGGGGAACTTCATTTGGAATTTCTCCAAGACAACTTGTCAAAATTTTTAGACGACCTACCTTTGGCAATACGACATGGTATGTGGTTCATGCATGATGGGGCACCACCCCATTTTAGTCTAGCAGTTCGAAAACACTTAAACAGGCATTTCGAAAATCGTTGGATAGGAAGAGGAGGAACAGTGATTTGGCCTCCTCGATCCAACAATCTGTAATTCGTAGACCTAGAGAATGCATAACATTAGAAGGAGCTCAAGTTGAATCGACATACAGAATTATGTAAAAAAATCATATTAAACAGAAATAGTTGTTTCTCGAAAACAGTTCATTTTATCGATATTAACCAAGGGTACCTTTTTTTAGTTTAAGGTTCAAGGTATCTAAAAATATTATTATTGTGCCTTTATCGTAAAGGGTGTAAAAAATATTGACATTATTGTGTTAGAGCTAATCCGTTCCTGGCAAACCAAACAAGCCAAATTGTTTTCATTGGTTAATTTTTAAGGAATCGTATTTGTTGTGCTTCATATTAAAAAATAATTAAATTATACAAAGTATTTTGAAAGCTATTACAAAAAAATCGATTTTCAGAAGCATCCTGTAGGGAAATTTTTTATAGGATCTTGTCATGTTATTCTAATATCCCTTGCACCAATCCGAGAGATTCTGGGACACCCTGTATATAATTTTAGATGCCATATTGGTTGGTTCAGCACATATCGCGTCCTTGTGAAAACTAGTTGTGATGCATCGCAGAAAGTTGTGCTAAGCACGCGCTAAAAAGGCCATAATTGAAAAAGTTGCGATGTATTTTTAACGAGTATCAATCATTTATCAATTCGTATGGGGGCGGCGTACGTCCCCAGCCGCCCGGCCCCGATAATAATTCATTTCGTGTTTTCGTATGTTCCCGAGCCGTTAAGCCCGTCTAAACTTTTCTACTTGGCGGCCGACAGGTCAGGTCCGCGCCGATGATTTATGGAAAATATTACGGACAGGCGCGACTGCTACAAGAAAAGTAACGAATTCACCGCTCCCGGAGGCTTTCCTCGGCCAATGGCGAAGAGGAAGGGGACCGGGAGTTTGACCACTTCGCATTGTGAAATTTATTTTGAATTGTCCGCTCTCTGACGCTTTTTAATAGGCGGGGAGATGTGCGAAAATTCCTGCTGTCATTCCTAAAACAAAATTTTATATCTGTTGCTGCATACCAAATGATAAGAGAAGAAATTGTAGATGCTAATATATGCAGGGTGTTTCAAAAAGGTGTTGCATAACTTGAGGGGGTTATAGAGGGGGTTATTGCGGAACAAATTTTTTTATACAGAGTGGTCGCGATGTAATGGGCCAAAATTCATGACTAGATTCCTGACGTGAAAATATTGCGATTTAGACAAACTCACCTTAGTCCAAAAGTTGATACTTACAGAGATACAGGGTGTTTAATGCAAAATATTATTTTAGTTTTTTCTTATTTATTTTATAATAAATGCTCATATCGAAATGAAATTTTGGTGTTAGGGGTTTTCTGGGGCGAGAGATTGAAATATATCCATGGTTTGCTTGTAGCTCATAGAGAGCGCCACCTGCGCTAGGTCGAATGCGTTGAAAACGACAGAACTTTTTTATCTTTTAAAAATCTAATTCTCAGGTTGCAAATTCTGATTTTACAACTTCTTTTACACAAAAAAGCTATACTATTTGATAGTCGCTATCTTGCACCGTTCTCAATATTTTAGCTTTGGTAATTCGAGTAATCAAAGTAAGGTACGAATGTCAAAAAGAACAAGAGTTTATTTCAAATTGTAAATTGTGATGAACAATTGAATATCGAATATTACAATAAATGTTCAACATGTCCGCCTCCAACTTCAATACATTTATTAACGCGTTTGTTCAAAGACTGCCGTATTTTAAAATAGAGATTCTTGTTACGAAATGATTCGGCGGCATTTACAATTTTCTGCCATAGCTCTTCGCGGGTGTTTATAGTTTCTCTATAGACAACTGATTTCATGTAGCCCCAGAAACAAAAATCCATAGGATTAAAGTCAGGACTACGAGGAGGCCATAATATTCGACTCCCACGACCGATCCAACGATCCGGAAAAATGTGGTCAAGATAGTTCCGTACTCTGACAGAATAATGAGGGGGAGCTCCATCTTGCATGAAAAATAGATTTTGCCGTGTATTCAGTGGTAAATCGTCGAGGTAGTCAACTAAATGGTGCTGCAGGAAATCTAAATACAAGTCACCATTTAGATTTGGAGGAAGCTCATGTGGACCCAAAAGGTGATTTCCTATGATTCCGCACCAAACATTTATCTTAAATTCATGTTGGAAGTGACGCTCACTGACTACGTGAGGATTTTCATTATCCCATATGTGCTTGTTTCTAAAATTGAAAATTCCT
>NW_019416897.1:776916-804471 GCF_000390285.2 Anoplophora glabripennis | reverse complement strand
CGTACCGAGTTGTTTATTTGTCTCCGTCCCATTGTTTTTTTATGGAATATACAAGTCTCTCTTCTAATTGCAGTCAATATTTAAATACTGCATACAATTTATCCTCTCTTTATAATTTATCTAGTGAGTGTTGGTTTTTTATGACATTATTTCTGTAACGAAATTGAAATGGTTATGAAATGAAATTTAAATTATTTGAACTTTTGGGGTTTTGTAACTTCAATATTAAATCTTATTTAAAGTGAAACAGCTAATTTCTTTGCAGCCATAATAGTCACATTTGGTCAGATGAAACACACTACTACCCGCACACTACTCGTCGGTGGTATAGCTTTCAGAGGAGATTCGGTGTCAATGTCAATGGCGATCGTTTAATTGGGCCGCATTTTCTACCTGAACATCTGAATGGGCCGCGTTACTAATTTTTAGTAGAATTGTTTGAAAACCTTCCCCTTCGGGCTTACAGCAAATGTTGTTAAAATATTAAAATTATGATGCTAATAAAAACTGATTTTTGGCAAGGCATGCTCAGACCTCGAGGTTCTTGCTGGGCAACAATAACAATTTAATATGTTGATTGCATAAATAAAAAATAATTTATAGCATTTTAAATTATTATTGGCTGACGTGAGCAAAACCGTTTATTTATTTTCTTTATATGAGCGAAAATATATAAATATGGCAACGTTGCATCTAGGGCGCGTTGTTCATAGGTTCATATTGTAGCCATGCATAATATTGTGACGTCAGCCGGTCAGTAACAGCCTGAAAAGGGGGTTAAATAATGATTTGAAAATATTTTTTTTCAGCCTAAATATGCATTTAAATTTTTTTTTAAACACGCCATCGTATTATACTCATTTTTCTCTATCTGCTCTTAAAATTAATGACATTATGACTGAATCACCCTGTATAGCGCAGACACTATGTCGCATATTTCTTATTCCTGGGTGGTTTTCTGATGGCTTGTTAGGTAGGTAGGTTCCTCGTATAAGTGTTTTCACTCGAAGGTAGCCCATGTTCGATGAACCAATGTGTCGACAATACTTTGTCTTTGGGCTAGTGATGATGAGAGTTTTCTATGTATCCGTAAGTTGGCTTTTGGTAAACGCCGCTGTATCCCAGGGTGTATTCTGGTTTCTTCTTGACAAGAGCATCTAGGAACGGCAGGGTACTATCTTCTTCCATCTCCATAAATGAAGCTAATGTATTCTATTGATGTGATTTAGGAGTTCTTCTAGTTTATTATAAGCATGGTGCCAGATAATAAATGTATCGAATACATATCTGAACCAATAATTTTAAAGGTTTTCGTGTCGAAGTCTTTCGTATAAATATTTATTTTGCCAAAGTTGGGAACAAGAGTAAACCCATAGTTGCTCCTTCAATTTGTTCGTAGAACTGATGCCTAAGGGAGAAGGTTCATCTGATGTACTCCTTTATCAAGTCTACTAAATTCTTAGTATTGTCTTCTGGAATGTGCCTTGTGAAGTTTTTTGAAAAACAGAATCTGAAATTTCCATTTTTGGGTATTAGTTGTTCCTTTTCCTAATTTAAACTTTTTCTCTGTAGTCAATCTGTCCACTAACCAAAAAATGTTACGAAGAGCGAGAAAAGGGTCTGAAGTTACTCCATAAGTAACAGTTTTCAACCAAAAGTCTTTGATAGGATCTGTTGGAGCAGGTCTCCGTAATATTTGATAATCCCAGTGACAGTGGTGTATTAGAATCTGACAATATATTTGCTTCATGTCAGCAGTGAAGACGAAATAATGTAGTCGAAAATTTAACAAGATAGAAGTAATGTCCTTTTGCAACTTAGGACCTACTAGAAGAGTTTCATTGAGAGAGATTCCATCCGAAGATTTACAAGAAGCATCAAAAACAATTCTTAACTTAGTTGTGTTACTGTCAGGTTTAAATACACAATGGTAATAATTTGGTTCCGAACCAAGATAAGAAATTGGTATTTCTACCATGTGCCCACTATCTAAGTAATCTCTCATGAATTTTGAATAGAGCATATATAAATATGGATCACGAAGCAAACGATTTTCTAAGGCAAAGAAACGACGAAGAACTATATTTCGAGTATCCGGAAATAAAGGTTCTATGTCTTTAAAGGGAAGAGTAACAATGTAACGACCAGATTGATTACGAGAATAATTTTTAGCAAAGAAGATCTGAAGAAGAAGTCTTAAAATCTGGCGCTGCTTCTAGTTCCCAAATTTTTTTTATAGATTGATCAATTGAATAGTCGAATGAACTACGAAATGAATTAAGGAAGTTATGGGGAGAGTCCATGCTATAAATGAAATTTATCTTCGCTTTTCCTCACATTATTTTAATTTGGTTTTATTTAAACATAATTTGACATTGTGGACTATCTAATGAGTTACAAGAAAATTAAAAACATTATATCAAGACTGCTGACCGTAACGTATTTTCTCTCTATTTTAATCAACTGTGTACCTCTTCAGATTTGAGAATGCCGGGCATCCTTAAGTGAATAAACCACACTTTACTTCATATGCATGTTTTATTTATTCGGTAGTAAAATATTTATTAAAAAACAAGGAAATACAGGTAAATCGGAGCTGCAATTGTTCTCCACCTGCGTAAAAATTGGACACGAGGAACATTTCCAAGGGAAAAATGTAAAATCGCTGAAATATTCATCCGCGCCTTATGAAGGGGAAACAACTTGTAACATTCAATTTATCGCGCGCTTTCGGCGTAGTTTTGCATTCACAAATTCGGTCTTATAAATAAGAAAGGGACGCGGCGGAATAAATTCGGCGGCCGGAGAGCATCCCGGATTGCCGGATAATTCAGAGGCTGGAAATTGAAGTGCCGCGGCCTGGTAATAAGAACTAGGTGTTGTCATACAAAATGTATGCGGCATAAGTGGATTTCCCGGGCAGGATGCTCCTGCAACTGCAGGGTGGGTCAGAAAGTGAATAAGATAGTTATTGCGCCGACGGAATTCGCTGAATTCCGGATGAGGTTTCGCGGAGCGACTCCGGCTCCGCGAAAGAGGAATCCTCTTATAGCAACAGAGGGCAGAAATCTCAAATATTATTTTTTTTCATAGTTATTGGAATAATTTATCACCTATGAAAGATGTCGTTCTTACGAAATTATTTATTTATTTATTTATTTATTTATTTATTTATTTATTTATTTATTTAGAAGTTACAATATCCAACGGGATCAAATAAAACAGAAAACCTTAACTAAATTTTAAAAGAAAAAGACAAACTAACATTAAAAATAAAAATATAATTACTACTTAAAATAGAGCGATAAAAATATAAAATATAAAATATAACATGTGAAATATAAAATATAAGATATAAGATATAAGATATAAGATATAAGATATAAGATGTAAGATGTAAGATGTAAGATTTAAGATGTAAGATGTAAGATGTAAGATGTAAGATGTAAGATGTAAGATGTAAGATGTAAGATGTAAGATGTAGGATGTAGGATGTAGGATGTAGGATGTAGGATGTAGGATGTAGGATGTAGGATGTAGGATGTAGGATGTAGGATGTAGGATGTAGGATGTANATATAAGATATAAGATATAAGATATAAGATATAAGATATAAGATATAAGATATAAGATATAAGATATAAGATATAAGATATAAGATATAAGATATAAGATATAAGATATAAGATATAAGATATAAGATATAAGATATAAGATATAAGATATAAGATATAAGATATAAGATATAAGATATAAGATATAAGATATAAGATATAAGATATAAGATATAAGATATAAGATATAAGATATAAGATATAAGATATAAGATATAAGATATAAGATATAAGATATAAGATATAAGATATAAGATATAAGATATAAGATATAAGATATAAGATATAAGATATAAGATATAAGATATAAGATATAAGATATAAGATATAAGATATAAGATATAAGATATAAGATATAAGATATAAGATATAAGATATAAGATATAAGATATAAGATATAAAATATAAAATATAAAATATAAAATATAAAATATAAAATATAAAATATAAAATAAGAACATGACATAAAATCCTTGAGACTAACGAGTCTGCATTTAAAGTGTTATTTATGACTTTAAAAATGAATATAATTGGAAACATAATTCGCCTACGACAGAGACTATTAAAATTAAAACAAGAAAGCAATAAATTTTGAGGTGTACCACGAGGAGGATCAAATCCATAACTAATAAAATGAATAGTCTTTAAAAATCTCCGTTGTACTTTTTCTAATTGAATATTATAAACATTATAAATGGAACAACCGATGCATATTCAGTTTGCAACGCACAAATGCTGCATACAATATATTTAAAACCTTTACGTTCTGAAAGTCCTTAAATTATGCAAAATAAAGCCTAAATTCTTATAAGCAGATTGATGACTGTACTATTGGTTTATGCTGTTATAAACTCCATGAACCTATCATAACAATTTTCTACAAATGTTTTATAAAAAAAAACAGATCTTTGTCTCATTTTTTGATATTGCCACCCATAACAAGGCTACAGCTCCAGCGGTTACAGCGAGTCGACCGACAACAATACGAGTCTTCAAACTACCCCGAATAAACACAACTTCTCCCCATTTATTTCCATTGAATTTCTCAACGAGAACATTCCTCAAATTCGCTCCTAGCCGTACCCTTTTCGAATGTGATCGATCCATCCCTTGAGACTGCGGTCAAAACAGAAATGACAAATGTTTTTCGAAATACAAAAAGTTTCGGCGACAAAAGTTTTTGAAAAATTATCGAGGATTGAATTTACAGGCCGGGCGGAAAGTTGGGCCCCGGGGGACACCATCAGGCATCAAGTAGGCAAACATCTAGAATCCTGAGGAATGGTAAGGCAGGAGGAATGACGAGCAGCCCCGTCCATTCGACTTTAAAATGTACACAAAGAAAAAGAAATTTGGGCTACTACTTTTGAGATAATTTTTCTGAGGTAGTGCGATTTTTTTTTGATATATTCAAAAAACGTCTGTAGCTCGCATGTAACTGATCCAGAACTGAAGCTTATAAAACATGACTTTAATGTTCGTCAAAATTCAAATTATTCCTCTAACAATGAGTTTTGTTTATTTCAATGCCTTTCTCAGAAAGGACAATATTTTATTTTACACAACTGTGCGACTTGGTAAAGTGTATCCAAAGAAAAGGAGTACTTAGTGTATGTCTTGAATGTACAGGATGCAATATCGACATAGAGAAATACAAATAATATTTATGCAATACAATTACACTTTCTAAATTAAAATTTAATATTCTGAAAAGCAATGAATTAGCTTGAGAAAGTTATTATTTACTATTATTTTTAAACAATAATACATTTCTTTACAACAATAAAGAAAACAATATTATTATTATTTAAAATAAAATAATATTGAAATAAATAGAAACACATTGATTTTCTAATATACAAAAATTTTTGGAACCGTTTCAGAATTTCAGTGTACCTATAAATAAGATTGCCAATACTCTGAATGAATTAGTTTGAGAAAGTTATTATTTACTATTATTTTTAAATAATAATACATTTCTTTCCAACAATAAAGAAAACAATATTATTATTATTTAAAATAAAATAATATTGAAATAAATAGAAACACATTGATTTTCTAATATACAAAAATTTTTGGAACCGTTTCAGAATTTCAGTGTACCTCAGTGTATAAATAAGATTGCCAATACCCTAATAATGAGCCATTTTCTAACTTTGGTATAACTAATGATTTGTACAACATAACGATTGAACCAATATTACAAAAATGCTTTGAATATCTAAATACGAAACCCAATGATTTATAAAGTAACGAAATAAATTTTGTAACATGCAGTTCATAACACAGCCAACTTCAACTACTAATAATTTTAATGATTTTAATATGTAGTTTACTATCATCATGATTTAATGTGCGTGAAGAATATACAGGGTGTGTCATTTAACACTCCCGCTGCCTATATCTCCAGAATGAAGAAATTTATTTTAGTTCTGGAAACTGGAGTTGTTAGGTCCCTTGAATAGCTTCAAATTGCAGTTAGAATTGTTAGTTCAAATCTTTCTCTATAGATGACGTGGCGACACTAAAAATTTTTTTGATTTCTGGAACGTAGAAATGTCCATTTGAAAGATCGTTTTTTGAGTATTTTTTGTAATATAAAGTTTTTCCCAAACTACTTGTTTTCGAGATAAGTCGACTTCAATATGCATCATATACTAACAACAAAACAATAAATTATAAAAAACAAACGATAAATAAGGTTTTGGGTTAAATAATAAGACACAGTTTCTTCTGTCATTTTTCCGTACAATTAAATGGTGTAATCAGTTTTTGATTTTTTTTTAATTTAAACAAAATATCAATAATTACTGAAAAATTCATTGTTGCAAGTATTTTTTATATTTTTTTGGCATTTTTGAGCATATTTTTAAATTGTGATTACAATTTTTTTATTTCAAGAAAAAGTATGTCAAAACAAAAAAAAATTAGCACCGGCAGAACTCTGTACGATGATTTTTCTAAGTAGAATTTTTCTTTGAAAAAAAAGTGTTTCAGATCAGAAAAAATGAATATCTTGGAAACTTCTTGATTTTTTTTATCTAAAAGAATTTGTGGTTATATAAGACTATACTTTCACCAAATTTCGTCAAAAATAAAACCTGTTTTTCAAATTTTTCTCGATAATTTTTAGGTTATCTTAAAAAGTGACCTCTACAAAAGTTGTAGATTTTTGCATGATATATAACTTTTGTATTAGATACTTTTTTGTTTGACGTCAACTTTCGCCAGAAATCCCAATGATACAATTTTTCACGACTTCAACCCCCAAAATAAACCCTCCGCCACCCCTGCTCACGCATTTATTTTTTTACGTTTATTATAAGCCCCTTTACCATTTCCACTTATAAAAGTCCAGGTAACAATTTTTTTTTCTCTAAGTGTAATTTGGTCGGACTATCAAAATTTAACGATCACATGGACTGCATATCCACGTTCCAGGAATCCAAATTTTTCTTGTATCGCCACGCAATCTATATAGAAAGATTTGAACTAACGATTCTAACTGCAATTTGAAGCTATTCGAAGGAACTAAAATAAATTTCTTCATTTCGGAGATATTGGCAGCGGGAGTGTTAAATGACACCCCCTGTATGTCAACGGCGAATAATAAACTTTTAGAATCACGGATTACTTAAGGAAAATCATTGGTAAAGAGAAAAAATAAGAGCGGTCCCAGGTTGGAGCCTTGAGGTACACAACAATTATGTACTTCTTTAGTTAGGTATCTATTAAGTATTTTAATATTTATTTTCCATGTTTTTCGTTTTTTAAATGTCTATCAAACCTATTGCTGGGTAGTGATCTTCATTATACTTTAAAAACTTACTATGTAACTTTTTGAAAAGAGTACAATATCTACTTACAGTCTGTTTTAGATTTTCAAAAAGCGTTATTTGTTGTGGGTATATTTAAAAACAAGCAGTTACTTTTGTCAGTGTAATATCAATGCTAAGAGATGTCCGAGTCGAAGTTACAATTGCGGAATATATCAGCGGTCTACGTGTGTGTGCCCATCATTTTGCATGAGCGAATTTATTTTGTTTGTAGTTCAGAATTGTGTGCTGAGGGAATACGCGCCGCAGAAAACGTGTGATTTCGTTTGCTGTCCCTTATGCTCCTTATTTGGGATGTTTGCTTTATGTGTTTTATTCTGTTTGTATATATTGCCTATAAGAGAGTTATCCCTCTGTAAATATGGGAAAAATACAAAGCAGGCAATTCGCAGAATCGAGGTTTCCCTAAGTTTTAACTTTTTCTCCTTAAAGCGCAAATATTTGTCCAGAAGAAAATATATACATATTATAAATAATATTTGAAACTACCATTTAAAAAAAACATATCAGTAAATCTTTCATAGAAAAAATATTTGCATTTTTTAATAAGTTTATTTTAAAAATTATTTTTAGATAGAAAAACAATTATAATAGTAATCATGTCCAAAGCTTTTGATACTGTCGTTTTAAAATATCATTCTTTCAAAAAGTTTGAAGCTTATGTACAGGGTTATTCACTATAATGTAACAACTTAATGTAAGTTTATTATTGAATTTGCAAAAAAGTTTTTAATACAAAAGTTTTACCTTTGTTATGAAATTTTATTCGAAAAAACAATTGAATAATGGAAATCACTGAATTAGAGAAACATTTTTTTTTAAGTGTGACACCTTATATATTAGTGCATATTTAGCTTCCTTAAATTTTTCCCTTTTCAAAAATATATAATATGTTACTGTTTGATTCGGAACTTTTCGACATATGTATTTCAGTTTAAAACTATTTTTGAAAAAACAGGAAATAGATGTCTGATGTATTGCAGTGGCTATGGACGAAGCACACGGAACAAACAAATGACTTTGAAATAAGTTTATTTATCATCATTAATTCATTTCCTATAACAAAATATTTTAACAAAGAGATAATGTTTACTGAGAACGAAAAATTTTTTATCCGTTTATTTTATGATAATAATAAAAATCATTCTTAACTTTAACATGTCTTTAACAGAATTTTAATAGGTACCTAATTAATAAAAACCAACTAAAATACAAATGGTCGCAGATGCTCAATGTGACCGCTATTATTATTGATGCACTTCGTATAATCCTGATTAATTTTCAGAACTGCATTTAGTATGAAATGGGAATTGATTCCACTTAAATTTTGTACCTACATTGATCAACTTTATGTCTTAGTTCATCTAAGTTTACACTAGTTTCCTTACGAACCTCGTTTTTTAAGTAACCCCACAGAAAACTGTCCAAGGGTGTAAGGTCTGGGCTATTTGAAGGCCATTGAATATTTGCTCCATTACCAATCCACAAATCAAACTTATTATTTAAATAATTTCGTACTGCTCTGGTTCCGTCATGGTGTCAAATTAAATTGGTATACTTAGTCGATCAGCGGCAGGTCTTGCAATTTGTTTTCTATTTGATTTTCAAGAAAATACAGGTATCTTTCCCCAGTAAGAGCACCTTCATAAAATAGTGGGCCAATGATTATATTTCTCAATATACCGCACCAAAAATTAAACCATGTGCGTCCTTCACTTAGAATTTCCCTATTACAGTGAGGATTTTCATTTGGCCAGGTATGAGTATTTTTCTATTATAAATGCCTTTTGTAAAAGTAGCCTCATCAGTCCATAAAATCTTTTCAAAATAGTTTAAGCCGCCATTTTTCAAGAGCAGCATTTCTCTGCAGTACTCTAATCGCTGATTTTTTATTTTCGGTGAGTTTTTGGACCGACATAGTTTTATTGGCGGTATTTATATCTATCTAACGTTCTAATAATTTTACTTTGGCTTATATCTAACCGTCTTGAAGCATTTACGGTGGACTCTTGTGGCCTTTCTACAATAATTTAATATTTGAATTTACCATGGTAAACCTCGAATGAATATTTGCTTACCTTGAAAATACATATAGTAATATAGTTAGTTCTAATTCTTCATTTGGAATAATTCTTCGTTTCTGTCTTCCAAGAGATTTTGTTTCTCTAAAGCGTCGCTCGATGTCGTAAAATGCATCTCGAGATGGAATTGGAAACCCGGGATGCAAACGAGTATACTCGGAGTGCTCTGCATTCACACGATCCAGAATTAATTTTAGTTTTAATATTTTGTGACGTAAAAACTGGTCCTTCCTATTATCCAAAAAATATTTTTTTTCCAAATTCAGCTATAATTGAGTAGATGCAGATTTCTTTCCATTTAATTATCGTTTGAAACATCGTGAAATTATTCTCTGAAATTTTAAATAGCTATTGTCAGCAGTATATAATTAAAAGTGGCAACTTTTATAGATATTAAATAGCCGTATAATATCGAACGATTTACTCGTAAAAGGTACGAATCTGTACAGATTAAATCAAGCATTCTACTTCCCCCAATAATTAACGGATCCCGAACAGGATAATCGCATTACCCAATAAACATCCAAGTGTAACAATTGAATAACAAAATGCGCAGCCAACTTGTGGGAATTAACAATCGATAGGAACTAATTGCTCAGATTGTGTTCGAGCTGCATCCTAAGCACCAGAGATTTAGAGCCAAGCATTAATGTTTAGTGCGGCGGGTGCATATTGACATTGCGGGCGGTAGACTCAAGATGTTAAAAGAATTAGAAATTGCAGCCTAATTCAGGAACACTATAATAAATAAAGAAATATTAGAAAAATTAGAAGTTGGGTAAATACAAAAATTGGAATTGCACGTAAGGATGTTTAGGTATACGTAAATGTGAGAATATTAATCTGTCCGATTTTAAAAACGAGGTTAGAAGTATCTAAAACCCAAACAAAATGGAGGAAGGGGTGATAGCAATTAAAGGAATAAAGTTATTAAAAAAATATTAAATTAAAAAATTTAACTTTTATGTTGAGGACAACTGATAAGTGATATTTTGAAAAAAATTTCTCTACTATCTACCATTATTTTATCATGCTGAGTTGTAAGATGTATTTTAAAAGCACCCTGTATAGTCCAAGCCATCAACAGTGCCACAAACAACTCGTGAGTAGCGGAACAAATGTCAATGCTTACATGAACATTAAACTATTAAAAGTGTATGTTTAATGTAATGGACAGCCCTTCGAATACATTTCCTAAGATCTTAAACAAATAATATTCATAGGAAGTGCGATTGCATATACAGGGTGTTAATGAACTTATGTTAAACATTTTTGACACATGTCCCTTATGTCAAAATGAGGTAAACACACGGATTTGTGCTGAGTAAAATGTAATTTTAAAATCTGAATTACCTCAACATTGCAAGGAGCCACCTTTTGAGAACTGCTGATCTTCATAGAAGATGTTCGATGTACCCACCATTTGCTTGCACACAAGCTTCAGCGCGACTTATCCAATTCGCTCGCATGAGTTGCAACATTGCCACGGCCTCTCGAATCGTATTACAAACTTCGGCAATACGATGTCGCAGTTGGTCGATGTCACCAACTTACGCAGAATACATAACACTTTTCACATAGCCCAACAAAAAGATGTTTAAAGGGGTGAGGTCAGGGGACCGGGGGGCATCTAACTAGGTTACAGCAACAAATGTTTACGGTGCGGGGGCACGTTGTTCAGAATATCTTGCACGGCACACTTGACAAGCTCTATGGGCATTTTCATTTGCTTCACCATAAATTATAAGCATATCATAATATTCGCGATTGCTAAATAAATACGCCATTTTCAAAAGAAAACTTGGAAATACGGCTATTAAATGTACTCTCGAAAAACAGCACAGCAATCACTACAACAATGTATTACAAACTGACTTTCGAATACAGTCCGGCTTCATAATAAACCTACAAACTCGTAAAAAGTGTTACAAAATTTCTTGTAAGCATTCGCCGCGATAAAATACATGTATTTCAGCAGTTTCACCCCTTTAAATTTTTGACATTTTTGACATACGTTCATTTTATTTTATTTCTTTTTGGTCTTCTGAATGTTTTTTTCTTGGTCATTTAATTAATTGTTGCTGTGTTTAATTAAATAAATCACCATGAATATTGCGCAAGAAACTACAAAATCCGAAAGACTCAAATGACGATACGCGCCCGGATCGTCCTCGTTAAGCACCAGAGATTCGGAGGCGAGCATCAATGATTAGTGCAGCGTTGTCAGTCATTTCCCGAGCGGTTCGCCGTCAGAGGCAAGCTCTCGTGTCAACCGGAATTGCATAATTAGATTGCGCCCGTCTGCTGGAATGTCCTCGTGATAGATATCGTTAGAACAATTATGAGGCCCCCGTAGACCACCGTTCCGAGACTTTCAGACGCGGCTTTTAATTAGTACCGTCTCTCCTCGGCGGCGGCGGAGTGCGGCGGTTTATTGCAACTGGAGATCGGAGTTGGTGATGCAAATGGGACGTTCTGGAAGCCACCATCCTAACTATGAACGTTTGCACAAAAGTTTTTATAAATTTACTCCAGTTTCTATGTAAAAAATAGTAATTTCTCGGCGACAATATTTCTTTTTTCAATTCTGTTGGTGATCAGCTGTGCTGTCTTAATTTTTTGGAAAAATTGGTGATCATTCAACATTATTTTAGTTTCATGATATTGATTTACACTAAAAAAGTTATTCGTTAAGCGACAATATCCATTTTTTTTTCAATGCATTCTCTTGATGATGGCTTTCCTTCTTGTTAATTCTGTGATATTCTTTTGCTGATTGTCCTCATTGTAGATGAATAATATTTTCTCGGGACCACCTTTTCCTTCTTAAAAGTATAGTATTATCGTCTTTTTTAGTTATATGGTGTTTCCTCGATAATTCTGCCCCCTCTTTTTGAAGGCTTTTCTCTTTCTCAGTTCTAAGATATTTATTCGGTGATTATCTCCCTTCCCCCTTTTACCTCTACAGCAATTTCTTGTTAACCATCCTCTCTTTCTTAGTTTTATGGTGACTTGTGTCTGAGTGATTGAGTCGTGGTGACTCTTCTCCTATTTTTTATTTTTATAATATTTGCTTGCCATAATCATTCCCATTTTTTATTTTATTGTATTCTCTTGGTGATTATCCCCCCTCCTATTTTTTGTTCGATGACATTTTCTGGATAACCATTTTCTCTTTTAGTTTCATGATATTTAATTGATAAAGCTTTTTCAGTTTTATGGTCTTTTCTCTGTCATTTCAGTTATATGATGTTTTGTTGGAACCAAATTCTATTTTTTAGGTCTATAGTATCTTTTCTGTGATCACCTTTCCTTTTTTCATTCTGTTATAATATTTTCTCGACGCATTTTGTCTCCACTGTTAGTTGTATGATTTACTAGAAACCACCTTCCCAGGCTTAAGAATTTAGTTCTTGTTTGTTGACCACTCTCTTCCATCATTTTTATTTTAATTTTTGATTCTTATTGATTACAGTGTCTTTTTAGGTCTGTGATCTTGTCTTAGTAATTATGCTCCATCATTTTATTTCTATAATGTTTTCATTACCATTTTCTGGTTTTTAATATATTGTATTTTTTTGAGGTCATCTAAAGAAAAGCACCTCCAAAGAAAATGTCATATAATTGAAGAAGTATTTTGTTGGTGACTGTCATCTCCTTTTTCAGTGGTGAGACAATATCCATATTCTTTATTTTAAATATATTGTATCTTGTTATTACTTACCTTCCCCATCTAATTCTACAGTTGTAACAAAAGCCGGGACGCGCAGTCAGTTATTTATTAGTTCTCGGATGGATGGGTCAAAAAGTAAGATATTTCAGTCGTCACAAATTATCGGAGGGTTAATGGGTTTCAAGTAGGTCGCCAAGATCGTCCTTCGGAGAAATTTGCCAATATTTTAACAAGTTCACTTAGACTGTCGAGGCCATGTGTTAAGCGTCTGGGAGGCGCCGCGTAGAACCCCATCTTTTTAATAACGCGCAAAACCGCGAGAAAGAGCGTAGAGATTCCACATTAGAATTAAATTATATTGTAAAATTGACAGTAATTCGAAAAGAGAGTATACCTAAGCAGCTGGGTTTTTTGACGGATTTTTCCTAGCTATAAGAGTAGATTAAATGAGATCGACTAATCCGTCCCGTAATTGCTACGCGGAGTCATAGGGGAAGGCTAGGGTTACTAGTAAGTCATATAATTATTGTTATAAACATAAAGTCAAGTGAGTTAGGTAATTATTATTATAGTTATCCAAGCGTTCCGATATTCAGGTCCCCGCCAATAAGATAAGAACCGAAACTTTTGGACCCAAGAAATGGGCGTGTCAAAGCGAAGTGTGGAATTCAGGAGAGATCTCGAAAAAGTCAGTTCGTTCTTAGGTTTCACATTGAGCAGACTAATTATTAACTTTAGAGTCTCGGGCTATTTAATTAATTTTGATAGTTTTTCCAAATTTTGTATAGAGCGCGCATTCTCTGAATCTCGGTACGCTGTCGCGATTGAATTAATTAATTAATAATGTCATCGAGCCGTTGTGTTTTTATTTTGTGTGTTTGTTTTGTTTATTGTTAATAAAACCCTTCCTGAAAGTTTTCTGTTTCCTTTTGTTTCTCCAACTTCAGTGCTACCCTGTAAAGCCAGCCACTGGATTACATCTTACGTAAGCAATGAAAGGGTAAGTGCTTGGAAGTAATTTTCTGAACATACAACATTTCTAAGTTCCCACGTGTCAATTAAAGTATATCTAATGATAATAAACTCCCTTTCGAGAATTAAATAGATAATTAATTAAAGGTAGATAATTAAAGAAATAACCCCTCAGGTTACACAGTATTTTCTTGGTGATTATGTTCCATCTGTTTAATTTTTTTGATGACCATGTTCCCCTTTCTCCCTTGCATTTATGGGATTATACAATAGTTTTATTTCTTTGACAACCATACATCAGGTACCTACATTCTCTTATTTAGCTCTAGGATATTTTCTTGGACTTTTTCCCCTCTTTTTTTGGTGACCATAACCTTCCATCATCTCTTTCTGATTGTATTGTATATTCTTGGCGACTGCAGTAACTTGTTTTAGCTACATTTTCCCGGAATCACTTACTCTTCTTAAGTTTTTCTTATTTTTGGTGACTTTCTTTCATGTGTTTAATTATGATATATTGTCTTGGTGACGTATTATTTTCTCTTTATTCTAATGATATTCTTAGCGTCCATATTTTACATGATGCTGACTTTCTGTTTGAGATTTTCTTTTGGCGAAAATAAAATTAATTTACAAAGTTAAAATTTCAGTATTTTACTAAATTTTTCTTGACGTCGTTATATTATTTTATAAAAGTATTACGACTGTAAGAGCAAAACGCCGCATGAATTTGTTCTGGAAGCCTCTCTGCGTAGTTTTGTTGTTATTTATAGATTATTTAGAGTGAGAACCGGGGTGACACGGATATATTGAAAGCAGCCATGAAGCAAAGTGGT
The DNA here is from genome assembly GCF_000390285.2 of Anoplophora glabripennis. Classification (NCBI taxonomy): domain Eukaryota; kingdom Metazoa; phylum Arthropoda; class Insecta; order Coleoptera; family Cerambycidae; genus Anoplophora; species Anoplophora glabripennis. Next base: position 789,459 of record NW_019416897.1, on the reverse strand, counting down.
AGCTTTGTGTGTCGGTGTAACGGAATCCAAAAGAGATGTGGCAAGGAGTGAGGAGGACGAGCGTGTATGTATTGTCGACATAAACAAATCAAACTGTGACGAGTTGTATGGGAAAGAGCTCTTCAAAAAATAGATCTAGCCCGGTAAAATGATGCAAGTACAGTTTGTTATCTATAAATGTGTTTATACCATAATAATATTTTGTATTAATATTAAAGTTGAAATTTTCATATGTATATTGAGTCTAATATCTGCAATAAAAATATACTATAATCATTTTAAGAAATATAGTTGTTTACAGTAAATAAATACAAATGCTCCTTAAAAAAACGCAATTAAAGACTCTTTTTGTTAATTGAATGATGTTACGTATACAATTGGCTAGCATGATCATAACTTACACAAAGCCTCATCTCTAAAAACATGAAATTCTGATCTATTTTTACTAATAAGTCGTCGGAATATTAAATATTCATACACAAATAACACAGGTGTGATGCTCGAGTGTTGCTTTGCCGATTAAATATATCGAATATTTACCAATGAATACGCATTATTGTCCATATATATCTGAAGTTATACGAATATTGAATGTTTATACTTGAAGAAAACAAGTATGGTGCAAAAATTTATCATGATAAACATACCACAATTATTTCCTAATGATCACTAATTTGTTGTCTACAGCCTCTGAATTGTTCGAATATTGAATTTTCACACAAGAATAGCACAAAAGTGGTAATTTCAAACTGATGATTTTGAATGAAACAACTGAACTAGAGACATGAAATGAGTATGAGATGTAATAATGCTATATCTATGTACATAGTATCTACATACTTGCAAATTGACAAGCAGTTCTCTGCCATTTGTCCATTTGAAGATCTAGTTATTGAGTAGCTTATTAAATACACTAGAATATATGGTATTTCTATGAACTACAATCAGTCCGCTTGCGCATGACGTCACGTGGATAGTGATATACATATGTGGTTCGTTAATAAAGTTTATGCTAAAGGTTTATGTTTACTCAACTAATAAACAAAAAATGATTTTGAAATAAAAATATTAACAAACCCTTCAGTATTACAACATTATTTGATAATTCTTGTTTTTCTAAAATTCCGATATTTTTCAATAATTTGCAGGTACGACTGATTTGTTAATCATTCTGTGACTCTTATTTTTCTACTTTAGCAATATCTCCAGAAAATTACGAATATAGTTCGATGTTTTATATATTTGTCCTCAAGCTTCAACACAGGTTTTTCAAAGGTTTTCATTATTTAGCTATCTGTTGTAAAACCAAAAAACAGAACAATGCATTTCTAGAAGTCACTGTTGATACACAATAATAATTACTACAAAGATCAAAAGTAAATAAAAAAAATATAGGTCAATCACAATAATACACAATACAAATATGGCTATAAACCAGGCTATAAACATAGGCTGGTATTATTAATGTCACTGCTCGGTAGTCCGGCATGGAAAATATCCACAAATCGTTATTTACTCTCCACGTGACGTCACAGCAATGCCATGGGCATGCGCAATATCATATCTCTTAGTATGTGTCTCAAAAGCAATTACCATGTAGCATAGTTATTATTACATCTCACCTGTTACCTCTACAGGAGCCTACAAAATAATTGGGTCGTTTCAACGAAATCGGTATATGTCTGGTGGTTCGGCTAACGAATGAGATGTGTACTAGATACGTATAGTATAATTCAACGCCGATCGGGGCATTTGTTCACAGATAAGTAGTTTCCTGGAGTATCATCAATCTGGTTATTTTGTTTGTTCGTTTTTACTGTTGTCCAAATATTTGTTACTATAGTAGGATCGTATTTGATGCAAAGTAGAGCAAAAAACTGTCGGTCATTTATCAAAGGAAAATGGTGTCATCATTTTTAGGACGCGATGAACCATTTCAAATTTAAAATGAAATTGAATGTAAAATTTGAAATACCGCATTATACGCATTGTGTTCTGGTAGTAGCTGTAGTCGCCCAGGTGCATTGAGTGTACGAAGTGGTCGGTTATATGCCAAATACTAACGTGCCTTGGTGGTAAATCAGAGACCGCCTCCAAAAAACAAGTAAACAACAATGTAGTACCTACATATGTGGAATTTAAAAAACAAATTGGATTTATAATAAATTACATTTAAAATAAATTGTTTATGAGAATAAAGAAATTTGTGTAGAAACAGGGATGCCAGAAGTGAACTGATCTCTTGATAATGCATAAAGAAATTATTCAACTTCTAAACCCGTTAAAACCGTACTGCACTGGATCCCTTGACAGGCAATGATTTATTACTTTGCATCAAATATGATCCTACTATAGTATTTCGAGTAATTTGTAAATTTTTTAATTATTTCTGTGCTATTTAATTAGTCATTTTAGTTTTTATCTACATATACTGACATTCTATTATTGAGTGAAAAATTCTCCTGACATGGCAACACATGCTTAACCGGACTAGAACCATAGATGAAAGCTTCTCCGAAAAGTAGACGATCCGTAGGTGTTGCCAACAAAGTTATTCCGTTATTCAAGCCAGGAGGATGTTGCAGGCCCTGGGGACCCGGCGACAGGACGAGACGAACTCGGGACAGCTTGATGCTGATGCTTATGCCTCCTTACATCGCTACCAGTCTATTGTTACTTGTTGTTACATTACGGGCATTGTGGATCGGTGGAAAGCGACGGATTTACACAACTTTCGAGATTAAACACAACCTCTCTCTCTGCTGTGGGAGACGTCTTTGCCGTGGAACGTTCGCATTCATATTTTAAGAGCGACGAAATTTTTTAGACGTTGGAACTCGAGGCTGTACGAATATTATTTTAATTATTAATAAAATAAAGATCAAAAAGTATTAAGATTGCAAAATTTAGTAGTAAGTTCCCTCTATTTTCCAAAATAATATTACTTTAACTAATAATATACTAATATATTATTAATTTATTAATGATCTTCCATATTTAAGTGGTGATTTTATAGAAAGACAGATATTATTTGCGATTTGTACGAATTCTATTTTACAAGAAATTGACTTGAATTAAAACAAACAAATTCATTAAAGTGGAGTATTTCTAATGGTTTTATTCTAACATTTAAATACTGTTTTCAGATTGCAACATTTTTTGCAATCTGAAAACAACAACAACAACAGCAACTGAATTTGACCTAAACTCATTTTGATTAATTGGGCTGTTCGAAACGAGCTTGAATATAGACTGGTGAATGATTACTAGAGTTCGGCACTCGATCGGGTGATTATAGCCGTCGCGTTGGCCTTTATATAATTATTATATAATATTCTAATAATGTTGAACGCGCCAAGGGATAAAAGACGGTAAAACACACATCACAGACAACAATTGTGGTACCAACAGGATGGTGCGACATGTCACAGTACAAGAAATGTGAGGCAATATCTAAGTAATCTTTTTAATGGAAAAATAATTGATAGATATTCTCACATTTTCTGGCTAGCGGGCCACCGTATCCGACCCCTTCCGATTATTTTTTATTATGCTATTTAAAAGGTCTAAAGGGCCTTTTCAGTATATTGACCATTTGGAGAGAGTAATCTGGGAGACAATAGAAGATACAATAACTCTTGTCAATATTAGAAATGCTTTAAAATTATTTTCCTCAAGAACGGCCACGAAAAAATTCATTTAAATTATTTTCATGTAATGTTTACTATTGAATTTGTTTGTGTTTTTGAAAAAGAAACTTTATTATTGAATCTAATTTGTTTGTGGCGTGAATCTATTAATCCAAATGTCTTGTTGGTGTAACTAATCAGTGAATTGTTCCAGATGGCGAAGTTTAAAAATATCTTGTTTCAACATTGCCGGAAAACAAAGACTCATATGCACGTTCTAAGCCTAACTACTCATTTTTGGCCTGCTATCTCAAATGTGAAAAATTTAATAATTAATAGCGTATTAAAGGCGCTAATTGCTTAAACAAGACGAACGTCTTCTTACACTAATATGTTGTGAGAATTTCAGGTCATTTTCAAATAAAGACCCAGATTCTTCACTGAACTACAGTTTTCCAAAGGACAATTGTCAATATAAACAGGAAAATCCCCCAACTGTCTAGTTTTTGGTAAGTACCGATAACCAGGTTTTTACATTTATTTGGATTAAGTATTGGAGCATTTTTATCACATAACTCCTTAATCCGATCCAAGTCAGAATTAAAGTCAACAGCAGTTTGTTTATTCTCGATTTCGAAGCTGTACAAAATTTGTAAATCATCTGCATATATGCGCAAAGTAGTGTGCACTACTGACGACACAAAATCCGCAGTACATATACTAACAGGTAAGGCCCCAGGACAGAGCCTTGTGACACTCCAGATTTCATTGTTCTAGATTCAGAAAATAAAAGACCATTTTCAGTTTTAATTTTAGTAAGTTGCATTATGTCTTTAATATAGGAATCAAACCAATCATGACATTTGTTATGAATTCCATAGAAAAATAGTTTGGCCAATAGGCAGCTAAAATCTATTGAGTCAAACGCTTTTGACATGTCTAAAAGCGTGAGATTTAATGCCCTAGAAGAGTCGATAGCCCGTAAAGCATCATCAACCGCAGCCGCAAAATACATAATAATAAAGTTGTAGATTGAAATACCGACCTACACAAGATAATAAACAATAAAACACATTACAGGTAGGAAAAAATGTACCACAAAGTTAACATGCGTAATTAGACCACACGAAGCTGTCAGTGGCGGTAACATAATGATTTTGCTTCAGAAAAAATGTAATACTTAGGTATGTTACGCAAACAGTGGATTTTACAATTAAAGAAATTACGTATGTACCATTTTGTTAAAAAGTTGATTACCGGCTGTCATTAATTTTTTTTAGGAGATACTTGGCGTATGACGTACTTTCTGTAGATACCATAACACTGTTCTGCACTAAACTGTGAAAAAATGTAAATCTCTCCTTAGAGCGCGGAATTCTAGTTAGCCGTGTGTTTTTACGGTGACATCGCATTTAAATAATTTCCAAAATGAGGTCGTTTTATTTACGAGCCGGGGCTCCTATCCACCGGCGTGATGTTTTATTACGGCGGAGCCTCCCCCAGACCGTGTTTCCTTATAAACATATTGCCGGGCCGCGTACTTTACACTCTCTACTCTAGGTAATTCCGGGGGCCGTAAAACAATAATAAAATAAGGTTTTTGATTTGGCGTGATTAAAAAAGCGAGGGTGGCGGATAAAAATAATTCTTTATTCCGTGCCCGTCCCTGGGGTGCGCATTGTTCCGACCCCTGTGTTTTGCTTAATAAGTGCCTCGTACCCGGTTATGTAAGGACGGGAGTTCCTTTTCCGGGTTCGCATTAACGTAAGAACGACATTTTTTGTTGAAAATTTGCTCGTGGTTATTTAAAAAAGTCATTCTTTATTGCACGAAAGCTTTGATTCAAAACAGTAATGAGCGTTGGTGCAATGGACTTACGTTTTAACTTCTTACCTTGTACGGCTTGTATATTTATGAGATCTACATGTTCGTTTTTAATAATAAATTACAATTTTTTACCAATTCTTATATCCATAATAAAAATACTAGGACTAGGGATGACTTGCATCTTCCTTACTCCAGAGTACCTATAATGCTCCAAGTCGTATTGGAGCCAAAATTTTTAATCAGCTCCCAAGTCACATAAAAGTTATTTATAATGAAAAAAAAAAAAAAAAACTTCTTTAAATAAATGTTTGCTGTATTATTTTATATTTATACATTGTTTTAACTTATACATGTATGTGTGTACGTATTTATATTGATTAATGATTTATTATTTGTGTGCATAGTTTTGTATATACCTATGTGTTTGATGTTTGACTTGACTTTTCTTATACATGTAACATGTCCTATAAGAATAAACTGTTTTTGAATTTGAATTTGAATTTGAGGAAAAATTAATTAATTTCCATAGAAATGTATTTCTCTCTTTTTTTTTCATATAAAAATGTAAAACATGAAGAAACCTCTTAGATACGTTCTGTAATCTGTCCATAGAAAAGATTGTTAAAACTTTTGAAGTAGTTGTGAATACACCCAGTATACACTGTAAAAAAATCGGTGTGAGTGAAAGCAATTCTGAGTGAATTCATTGAGTGAATTATTGAGTACAGTTTCACTCAATATTGGGCATTTTGATCATTTCACTCATTTGTGATTCTATTTAAACTAAAACTGATTACTTTCACTCAAATATCGGCACTTCTTAAATAAATCGTACCTAAATCAGTGTAAATGTCGTCATTACTGAGTGATTTTAAATCTATATTAATTTCGAGTAATTTGAATGACGCCGTGAAGATGGCACCACTTACATATTGCTTCTGTAATCTCGACCACAGTTGATAGGGGCCCGTTAGATGCACCAGAAAAGCGTGATCGCCAGTAGAACAAACCTTAGCCGGCGGCGGCCGGTCTCAACTGGCAGGTCTCAGCCAGGACAGGAGGAGGCCCCGCGAAGTGAATTAATTTCAACACTGTATATCCTAATTAATCATTTATGAGTGATGTATTTTTGCACTCAATATTTAGTTAATTAAAAACCAAGTGAGTTAAATTTAAATCATATTAGAGAAAAAGTCAACTCTGAATTGGTTTTACATACTTAGAATAGAGTTAAAACTCGCTCAATTGATAGTTAGCAGTATCTCAACAACAACTTCGTGTGATCAACTCTTTAAGTGAACCGCAAATACTGATTTGTCGAACGCATTTCCTTTTATCCTGTCCCCTTTACCGTCGACAAGAAAGAAAATCAATTGCATCAGATTTTGATGAGTTTTATTTTCTTTTCATTTTTTTAACATACAATCCGCTTGAAAGTTCTTATTAGGCCCACCAAGTTGATAATTTAAATATTTTAGCTATGCATACTTTCGTATTAAATGTGTGTTTAAATTTTTGAAAAATATAACATTTAAGCTAATAATACCGAAGACGTTTGACATAGACTGATGGAACTAGTGACTGAACTAACAATAAGGCAAAAATTCGTTGAACTTATAGACAAATTGTCGACTTATGGTGGAGATAATAATAATAATGAGAGATGAAGTATTAAGAAAAATATAGCAGAATGAACAAACAGTTGACTGCGTCCACAAAAACGTCAATGCCTTACGCCTATTTCGAGAAACATTTAAAATCTGGTAAAATGTCGAAGTATAGTTTTTAGTTAAAGTTTCCTTAATAATACTTATTTTGTGATATTGTACAGACAAACGACGCTTTATTAACGAAAAAATTTTAAACTAAGCAAAAAATCAAAATTCAAATTTATTTTGGTGTTGAATTTTGATTGAAACTAAGATTTTAATAGAGAAATGAGATTATCAACACAATTTCTAGTTAAAAATAATGGAATATGTGAATATAAGAACATAATGTACTGTCACTCTATTCGTTGTGAAAAATAAGATCATTACTTCAATATTTATTTTAATGAGACAGGTAAAAAATTTTTGTTATAATAGAGATAAAAAATAAAAAAAAAAATTAAATATTAAATTAATTTATAGAAAAAATTCTAATGTATCATATGGCCACTTGACTTTTTATTAAAATCATTATTATATTCAATATCTTGGTTGTTTATTTATCAAAACCCCATAAATTATACATCGCTGTAAAGAAAAATTTCCCATTCTTCTAATGAGGGGAAAATTCAAAAGAAAAACAAAAGTTAACTACTGCTTCGCACACATTTTTAGAGATACATTAATACTGACAGCAAAAATCGTTTCCCACATCATTTAATATCATTTTACACATTTTTGTCCTAAAATTTTGAAAAACAAGTTAAATACGATTAAAAAACAAATGGCATAAAATCAGTTTTCTTCGAATATCTTCGGAACTATTCGGAATTTGACCAATTTAACCATTTCTGTAACTCTTAAAATAAAAAATTTACCTGTATAAGACGATAAAAAAATGTAGCTCTGTATTTGGAAAAATATTTGCAATACAATAAATGTAAAATAAATGCTTAGTAATCTCTTGAACGATATAAACGAAGCAAATGACATTTTTCACTTGATGCAAGGAGAAAGCTATAGAAATTAGTTCGTATGACGAAAAAAAATCTCCCGACAATAATTTATTCTCACATTTGCAGCAATAAAGCTCCGTTGCGCCTCCGAACAGTCAACCTAAGGTGACTGCGCTCCCGCGAGCTTTATTTTTCAGGTCGCAATAATTAAAAATAAATTATGAAGAGAAATATTCCGGAGCAAACTAGACTAACCGGAGGGGTGTGTCCAGTCGGGAAACCGCCCCGCAGCGCGTCTGAGCGCGACACACCCCTTCTTAATACGTACTTGATCCGCTCCGAAACCGCGTAAATATCAGACAAGGCCCTCTAACGAATGCACTTATTAAGTGAAACACGAGGGGTGGGCACTCCGTCCTGGGGGAATTGCCAATGAAGAGGTTTTTTTAATCACCACGCATCGGTGGTGATTAAAAATACAAACTAGGACGGGGAGGGAGAGGTCGTGTAATGTAGTTGACTATGTTTTAGATCTATCGCCCAGAAATTTTATATCTGTTGGTACTTGGAAGGGCAGATTTGCAAAATGCTGTTTGACTATTTCGTGAGATAAATAAATATTTTATTTTTGTTGCAGGTAAGATTCTAGTTGTATGACCTTGGCTTTCTAAATTCAGATAATCAAAAGATGGGGAAACTGACTTATTGCATGTAAAAGGCAAGTAGCTCGTCTCTTCCAAGTTACTTGTCAATAGTTTGTTACTGAACCAATTTTTAACATAAGACAAATCACTTTCCATAGTTTCTTTCAGTTCGTCCCAAAAAGAAACAGAAATTTCTCGTAAATAATGACAAAAGTTAAATACAAAGTTAACTCCCTCAATTTCATTACATTATATTAGAAATTCCTTATGCCTAATTCTTCTTCTTTATAATATTCAATAAACTTTTCATCTTTGTAATATTTAGAACAAAGAATTCAGCAATTTTTTAGAATATTCAACTTCTTTTATATCTTGTAACCTAAAGTTAGCTCGTCTATATTAACCTGATCAAAACACTTGTAGGATTTCAGTAGCGACTCAAACTTTTTTAACTAGGTTGACTGTTATTTAGAATAGAGAAGTCACATTGGTTATTTAAACAACAGGCAGAACACTATTACATAATTTTTATATGTAGAGTAAAATACTAAACTGAAAAAAGTTGTTAATAGTATATAATTTTTGGTAGAACCAATTCTATAATATTGTATTATAAAATATGTGGCGGTATTTATAATACTATTCTTTATAACTCAAATCTATCTGTCACAAATGATTTTAAAAATAGATTCAAAGTCAAAATAGTATTCAAAGAAACTGGATTAGTCAATATTAGAATCATATTTATTTTCTACCACCACATTAACTTTGGATATTTAAAAATTCTTCATGTGAAAAGTGACATGGGTATAGGACAAGAGTTAAAAAATGATTGTTACTTTCTGTAAGAAATTTCATGGAGTGTTGTGTTCAATATTTTACTTTAAAAAAAGAAATACAAACAGACGTATTTAAAAATTCAAAAAAATTAATATAAAAAAGAACTTAAAAATTTATAATTGTGTATTATTTATTAAATAAATAAATAGGTACCACCTATCTTACTTCAATCCTTGCCTAATTTTAAGCACAAGTTTATTTGTGAGCCTACAGAACCACACAAGTGTTATTTTTTGTATAAAATTGTTATCTATAGTAGGATCGTATTCGATGCAAAGTAGAGCAAAAAGTTGTCGGCCTTTTATCAAAGGAAAATCGTGTCATCATTTTTAGGAGGCGTAAGATAAATCATTTCAAATTTAAAATGAAATTCAATGTAAAATCTGAAATACCGCTGCATACGCACTGTGTTCTGGTAGTAGCTGTAGTCGTCCAGGTGCATCGAGTGTACGAACTGGTCGGTTATACGTCAAATACTAACCTGGCGAGCTTTGCCGTCAATTAGAGAGCGCTTCCAAAAAACAAGTAAACAACAGTGGCGCGTACAGAGGTAAAATGTAGTACATTTGTGGAATTTAGGAAACAAATTGGATTTATAATAAATTACATTTAAAATAAATAGTTTATGAGAATAAAGGAATTTTTGTAGAAACAAGGGTGCCAGACCTGAACTGATCTCCTCGTCCCTTCATAATGTATAAAGAAATTATTCAATTTGCAAAACCCTTAAAAGCGTACTTCATTGGTTTCCTTGACAGACAATGATTTATTACTTTGCATCGAATATGATCCTACTATAGGTACTTATATCTATTTTTTATCTTAATGTAATAAATTAAACTGAATTGATTTAAGTATGCAGTATAATGTTTTTGTTGTAAGTAGTATATAAATGTATTTCTGCTGTACAAAACTCAGTTTACTTGTCTTCTGGACAAAATGTGTTTTGATTGTTGTTTAATTCCAGTGCATAAGCTACATTTTGTAGGTTTAAGTTTTGTGTAACTTGATAAAATTTAAATGTCGAACAGAACATAAATTTGTATTAATGCCACTTTCAGAGCTAGCACTGTATATTTGAAAATTGATAAATTTGAATAGTTTTGCAAGCCCGCAAATTTTTTTTAGGTGAGCACTGGCGCATTCGCCAAAATTTAGAAAAATGGTACATTACATTAAATTATCACTGATATTTTTCTTCATTCTTTACGGAAAAAGTAGTAATTGTAAGAAAAAGAATGATTAAATAATTAAAGATTTTTGAGTTTTAAGTGTTTATCAAACCTTAAATAAGACAGGTGATATTGTCTGAATTTATTTATTTCGTTTTTTCTCTTTATTTTTTGGGTATTTTGCCATCTGTGAACAAATTTAAAAATCAGTGAAATACACCATTATTATTTTGCCTAATTAAAATACCTCTCACTGAAAAAAAGCAAACAGGCACAAAATATAGTACAAAAAACATATCACATTGTATCGCGCACTTACTTTTTTTTACTTTCCGTTTTAGTTACTGTGAAAATTTAAATTTAAACTGTCAGATTTTTTAGTAATACAAAACTATTTTCATAAAAATAACACTTCACTAAACCTTAGCGCAAGAATTTATTTTGGTAGTTTTTAAATTATACCCAAAAAATAAAGAAAAATAAAGAGAGGTGATAAGTATGTAGTAAATAAAATGTAGTCAGAAAACTTACATAAATTAAAAGAATATTTACATAATTTGGAAAACGGTTTTAAAAGTTTAAAAAAAATGTAAAATTAGAAACATTAATTCTACAGACAATAGAAAATATTTTGCGATCTTATAAACAAAACTGTAACAAAATGAATATTTCTAAAGGTAAAGGTTCTCTGAAAAAACTGTTTGTATAACGTATTTAAAATTAAACATTTTTATAGTGCAATCAAACTTTCACGGACCAATTTTGTAGTTTTAGCATCATTCTATACAATACAGATACACTTTGTCTTCATTATCTAATTACTTATCATTTTGAATTTGACCTTAACTTGAATAAGTCTTATGTAATACCGAAACAGATTATAGTAAGTAAATTGGTAATAAACAACACACTATTAGGGGCAATATAGGACAAATCTGATTGTGTTCAAAGACTGCTTATTTTAAAATATTTGATACTATCTCTCTGGTTTAACCCAAAATTTGCACATGAAGAATCAACCAAAACATATATAGTATAATAACTAATGTTCACGAATGTCTAATAGTTAAAATGCTGTCTGACTGAACTGTCTTGACTGAATTTACGCCATTATTATGTTCTTCCTCTTTGGGACAATGTTGTAAACTCTAACTAAAATTTAGTTATAGATGTTCTAAGAAGAAACGCAATACCTACTTATAATAATTTTATAATTTCCTTTTTAATAAAGTGTTCCATATTTTCATTATGTGTTTTAGATTAGAAAATTGGAATTTGGATGGATGGAAAACACAAGGAGGATAAAGAAATGATTCCAAAGTAGTAGTAAATAAAGTCACTCTTTTTTTTAGTATTTCGACTGCAGAAATAAAAACAAACAGAAGTTGATTTTTTTTTATACAATATAAATATCTCATGTTATCTGTCCGGTCGATAGCCGCACGGTTTAAGGCGTCAGTCCTTTAATTGTGTGCAAATTTCTGCCGGGGTTCGATTCCCGCGGCCGGTAGACCGTAGATTAGCTATGCTTGTACGGAGGATTGGCACCCCCTGTGCAGGTATGGTAGGGTAGAAGAATGTTGGCTTGGGTCAATGTGAGAGATTGACACCAGTTGGCATTTGACCGCCCCCCTAATTAATGAGGTTTTCCAGGTTTCCCTCATTCCTGCACTGAATGGTGGTTAGGGCCTACCAACATAAGTCGTTCCTGGGCGCAAATGCGGCCTGCGTAATAATAATATGCCGCCTCCTCTCCCGCACAAGTCTCCGACTTCTGGGCTAATTCTCGTAGTTAGAATGAGGAGTAGAGATATTATTATTATTAT